>NW_027223336.1:6416962-6650019 GCF_030449975.1 Polyergus mexicanus
AAGCAGTGGTATCAACGCAGAGTACTCATATTTATTTTTACGCGGAGATCTATTTTTATAAGAATAAACCTGGATACAAATCAGAGTAGCACATTTTTCCATAAAGTCTCGGAGTGCAAAGTACATAAAAATATTTTCTATTACTTGCTAATATTTTTTTATACGTACAGAAAATTGGATAAAATATTTACATTGCGTATATTACGTGCAGAAACTCATAGCAAAATTGTTTATGTCGGTATATAATTGATGTACGAAATAACGAAACGTTATATAAAGACAGTGCATTTATATATTTCTATTTAGATATTCACACATACATATATAGCTTATCAGGGACAGTCAGCAAATCGATTGCAACTGACCGATCCATCTCACAAAACAATATCGTGAAACAATTACTCCAAACTTTCAAATCCACATTGATTATATTTTAGTATTGTATACGTATACATATATATATATATATATATATATATATATATATATACATATATATATAATAGATTCAATTATTATTAAATAAGAATTAGCAAAATTAATTAAATTAGAATTTATCAATTTTTTAAATTAATATATTATTGGTTTCGAATTAATACAAATTCACCGTTATATAATGAAAATACGAGCCGTTGTGAGCAAACGTCAATAAATCACAAATATTATTACTTCAGAGAAGGCAATAATCGCTCCTGATTATATTACGCTCACGAAGTTGAAACTTATGACGATAATGAATTTTTTTCGTTTTCAGTACCACGTGCCGTCCAAGTGAGACGCGTTTTGCAATCACGTGTGATTCGCAATGATAACAAAACTGGGTAGAACTGGCTCTTTCAGGTGCATTGATCGTTCATCGGAAAATCGCAGACACGGTTACGACGGTTACGCAGTCGCAAAGCATGGCAGTCTATCTCAAGGTCGTCACTTAATCCAATATGCGACACTCGAGTCCCCGAGCCCGGGTCCGACCTCTAATGAGCCCGAGTTGATAACGTCAGCACGTGGTCTATCGTATATTTTTACGAATTATATGTATTGATATCGCAGAAAATTTCATTGAAATCTTTCGTACTCATCATACGGCTTCCTCATCTGTCTTATCTCATCAGATAGCTTATCGATATTGTATAATGAATAGCTGAACATGTTGGAAAATTCTTAATTGTACAGAAAAGTTTATTTTATTTTATGTAAAATATTTGTCAATAACAAAATTTTCAAATTGAAATTAAAGAATTTTCTATATAGTAATAATTTTGACAAAAAATATATGTTACTTTAGTCTTTGGCATAAAGCTAATAATTACATGAGAAAATAAACGCACATCATACTATTTGTCAAAATCTTATGTAGATGTGATTTTAATGATTTTAATAAAATTATTATATTAGAGTAAGATATTTCTTATAAATGAATATCTTATTTTTGTATAATTTATATTTTGTATATATCGTGCAGCATAATCTTCCAAATTCTTAAAGATTGGAATATTGTTAATGATTGTAAAATCTTTGAGACTAAAAATCTAACTAATTGAAGGAAAATATATAATTTATTTATTTAAAATATATAGTATATTTATCTAGCAATATTATAATTACTTACTATATATGCTTTTTTATTCTGTATTCTTTGTCATCCAGAATGTGGTGTTTATCTCACAGTACTGATAAAAATAAATTATTCAACGCTAACAATAAGCTGAAAATGTGCGAGATATGCATCTGATCATTGTTAGATATCCAAAGGACTGCTAATGAGACTGTAACAGACAATAAGCATACAAGTATAAATTAATGGCAACATATTGTTTTTTTTCAATTAATTTTATTTAAATCAATTTTATTTTGTGTTATTTGTAGATTATTTTTGTTCCTCGAAAAATTCAATCTTTGAAAATTAGTGAGTCACAACGAATGCTAACATTTAATTAAAACTAAAAATCGACTTTAAATTTGTCAAAAAATCGAAGCGTCTTTTCTATCTCAATCGCTTCGTAGATTCTATTCTAAATTTGATTGTAAGGCCAATGTCAAGTATAATTTGAATTGTATCAAGATGTTACGCTCAAACCAAGCTCGGATTGAAAGATCAAAGTAGTCGTATCTATCCGTGATTTGTTCTCCAACGCATACAGAGAGAAGATGTATCGCTGTTGGTGATATGTGCACGAGTCAAAAAGGAACACTTCTCGAAAGTAACGATTCGTTACTTTTTCGTTATGTTTTTGTTTTCTGTAGTGCTAAAATAAGCTATTAGATTATAAAATTATTTAGTAATCAATATTAAATGTAATAATCTAAGTTACAATTGAAAATTCTAAATTAGTCTCTATATAGCAAGCGTTTTTTATATTAAACTTATTTAACGATTCTAGATTTTTTATGTTAATATCTTTACTTTTTAATACACTTATCTTTATAGAAATTTAAATTGTAATTTACAAATTTCAATTTTGTCGAAAATTTTTATCAAACACTGTTTTTAAATATTGATAATATTATTAAGAGTGTATTCCAATATTCACTGCCAGTATTGTAAAATCTATAATTTTTACGTTACTATAGATTTTCAGTACTGACAGTGACTATCAGAATGCAGCCTATGATAGAAGATTACAAAATATTTTTCAAAAAATACATCTATCTATTGAACAGATATAAGATAACAAAGAACCAAAAAGTAACGATAAAAGTAATGGCTAATTCGTTACCGTAACTGTAAAAATATAACGATGTTACCGTTACCGTTACAAACAGAAAAAAAGTAACGATCGTTACCGAAAAAAAGTAACCGTAACGGTAACGACGTTACAAGTAACGCGTTACTTCCCAACCCTGAGCGTGTGGTACCGACGTACCACGTGCGTGTAGGCGAGAGACAGCTGATTTTAGCATCGCCTTATCCGCACGCGCGCGCGCGCTTTTCTCACAAATGTATAAATACACTCTGCTTTTTTGACGTTACCCCATTGAACCCTGGCGCGATCCTCCGCAACGCGATGGCCGTAAGCCAGGATTACGCAAGAGACGCGTCCCGTTGACCTCCTTCTTCAGAGAGAATTGACCTTGCATTTTGCATTTCGTTTTTTGTTCTTGACAGGAACGCGTAATCTCGTCCGCCGCCGCTTTAAAGGACTAAAACAGCTTGTGCCCTGAAAATAGGTGAAGACTCGGGATATTCGTGCAACTTCACGCAATCACGTGGTCGTAATTGGTTATCATTTATAAATTGGCAACAATGAATCGATACAGATTCAAACTTTTGGAATCTTGCTAATGAATAAATAGAAAATAAATATTAACTTTAATTTTTTTAATGTAATATCTAAAGTTTATATATTATACTTCAAATTATATAAAAGTTGTACTAAAATTCTTACTCTAATAGTTGTCTAATAATGTACTACTTAGGTTCTTAGATTGTGCAAAACTAATTATAATTAACTTGTCAAGAATACAAGAGAAGCTATCACCGAGATCTATCGATTATGATTGCTAAGACTGTTAATTTTTATTAGCCCTTTCAATTGATATATTCATTAAATTAATCTTCAGTGTTCATCGTAACGTCATTACATATTGTATTATAAAATTATTCGACAAAATATTCTTTCTTCTCAATCCTCATTACTTTTCCAGCATATATATGTATATACTTTTAATAATATTTTATTAAACGAAAGAAAGAATTGAAGAAGCGATAAATCGCGATTTATTTATTTATTACGCGCATTCCAAAGTCAATTTTCCCGCCATCGGAGGAAGTTCGAAATTTCGAATATCCGCGACACCGATCGCGGCCGCGATAGGCCGGCCACGGCCGGACGGGACGTCGTCGCGGCGCGAGAAGGGGCGGCTTTCGAACGCAGAATTTGCGCGGATCGCGAAAAGATCGGGCGGACGTGAAAGGTACGTAACGCAGCGTATCGCCAATAGATCGACCGTGAAAAGATAAAGGTTGCGAATTCGGGCGGAAGCCCAACCCGAGTGTCACGGCGCCGTGTGTCACGACCCCGAGACGCGGTACGCGCGATGACGTGCGGTAGCGATTTCGTAGTTGCGCAGATAGATACACGTGACATGCGCGGCTATTCTTAGCGAAGAGTCCGTTCGCTCATGACGAGCGATCTCCGCCTCGCTCACTCGTCGTCCGGCGCGCGTCCGAAACGCTTAGACATCAGGAGTCTCTCCTCTCTCTCTCTCTATCCTTCACGTTACCCGTATTTCACCGACACACACGCACCCATCACCTTACGATGTCTGGTCTCGCGGATCCCGTGGCGTTCGCAAAGGATTTTATCGCCGGCGGTGTGGCCGCGGCGATTTCCAAGACTGCCGTCGCGCCCATCGAGCGCGTCAAGTTGTTGCTGCAGGTACAGCACATCTCCAAGCAGATAGCCGAGGATCAACGTTACAAGGGTAAGCGTGTCTCTTGTCTATATATCTCTCTTTTTTGTTTCTTGTCCCGTGTCCTAGAGAATCATGCGAAAAGTACTGGCCGCGTCTTACGCACACGGTAACGACAAGGCAGGAGTAATGTGAGAGAGACGAAGCATGACCATACCGCGCGGATCGTCTTCCGGAGAACCCGGTACCGTTAATGTGACATGGCGGAATGGCATGAATGGCAACCCCACGGAACATGTGACAGTAGCCAGTAATCTCGACCGTGCCATTGTTCCGAGGGTGTGCGAATACGAGCGAGTTACAGCGTGACTCGATAGAGGAGGGAAGAGATGATACGGCCATTATGTAATGCCATTAGAGGCAGCAACGGATGCCTCGCGTGTCCCGCGCGCGATAGCCTTGCGAGAGTATATATCGCGTCGGGAAATTTCGCGCATTTATGTAACGAAGGTCGAGCCCAAATTTCGGCGACTTACATAACTTACGTCGGCCACGCCGAGGCCGATCGCATATAGACACTCTTCGTCCTCGCGATGGATCGATATTTCAATAAAACTCATCGTCTCGAGCCAGATGGCAGCGCGTGGCTTCTCTCCTTCGTTCTCTTAACCCCGATCGATGACGGTACGGTCCAACATGGCCGCCCTTTCGTCGACCACGAGACTGGATTCTTCTGTCTACTTCCACGCGTCACGAATACATGCCGTCCATTAAGGTCTTAAGCTGATTCATTCGTGCCGAACAGGATACGCGTTATCGAGACGATCCCGTCTCGATATAAAAAAAGAAATGCTTAGGAAAATGTCATTATCTGTGAAATCCGCAGTACAATTTAATCGATACATTAAACAATTGCGATTATTGAATGAAATTGCTCGATGGAAAAAATCATAACTAGAACTACTTATCGATTCGCTGCAATAGTTTTAATTGTTAATTATTTATATATATGTATATAGCTAAAATGTGACTATTCGTCAATTTTTAGAGCCGGTATTAAATTTTAATATTATATAAAAAAATATCTCTTGCACACATTTCTATTTTCTAATATCTGAAATATTTAAATAATGCGAGAGTTAAAAACTAAAATATAAATTTCGTATGTGTTCATTTTTACATTATATGTTATATATATATATATTATATATTATTGTTATGTGTTATATATATTATATATTACTCTCTTTTTCTTTAGGTATGATCGATTGTTTTGTTCGCATCCCAAAAGAACAAGGATTTCTTAGTTACTGGCGTGGTAATTTTGCCAATGTGATCAGATATTTCCCAACGCAGGCTTTGAACTTTGCTTTTAAAGACAAGTATAAGCAGGTTTTTCTTGGTGGTGTTGATAAGAACACTCAGTTTATGCGATATTTCCTTGGGAATCTCGCATCTGGTGGTGCTGCAGGAGCTACATCTTTGTGCTTTGTCTATCCACTTGACTTTGCCAGAACTAGGTAAATTACTCAACGCATTTTAAATTGTATCAATACACTAACACAAAAATTATTATTAATCAATAAGTAATTAGTAATTTAGAGAGGTGAATTGTATAAATTTAATTTTATGAGTACTTTTTTTTTAGTCAAAATTTGAGTATTTAATAAATTTGAATATTAAATTTATATTGAATATTTAATGAAAAATAATATAACTTTTACATATTTATGTAAGTAAATTATATTAGAGTAAAATGTCATAAAAAATCAATATTATTAATTTGTTTTTATAGATAAATTTGTATATTTTCTAGCAATATATATATATTGATACTAAAAATTACTGTTTCACTGTCACATACTAGGTTGGCTGCTGATGTAGGCAAGGCTGGTGGCGAACGTGAGTTTTCAGGATTAGGAAACTGCTTAACTAAGATCTTCAAAGCTGATGGTCTCATCGGTCTATACCGTGGCTTTGGTGTCTCGGTGCAGGGTATCATTATTTACCGTGCGTCTTACTTTGGTTTCTATGACACTGCCCGTGGTATGTTGCCAGACCCCAAGAAGACTCCATTCCTTGTCTCATGGGGTATTGCCCAGGTGAGAAGATGACTAATTTTGTTCTTCGTGTAGATTCGTGCAGTTTTATCGAACTGTCTCGCTTATTCGTTAAAATCTGTTGCAGACCGTAACTACTGTAGCGGGTATTGTGTCCTATCCCTTTGATACAGTACGTAGACGTATGATGATGCAGTCTGGCCGTGCCAAGTCTGATATTCTGTATAAAAACACTCTCCACTGTTGGGCCACTATTTATAAATCGGAGGGTGGTAATGCTTTCTTCAAGGGCGCATTCTCCAACGTTCTCCGTGGTACCGGCGGTGCGCTCGTACTCGTATTGTATGATGAGATCAAGAATCTTCTTTAAAGCGCTAAAACGATCCTCGTCTCATTACTTTCACAATCACAAACATCGTCATTATTATCCATACCATCCGATTTGATAGCGATTCCCAGAGACAGAAGACTTGCTGTCGGTAACATGAACGAGTAATTCAGGCCGAGGACGTTCGACGTAGCAGCTTGTAAAATGCATGAAACTCGGCAAAAATTGTAAACGTAAAAAGATAGAAGAGAATCTGCTTAACTTATTGCCGGATTCAGTATTTTCTTGCAGCGGTTGACATTACGCGTATTTTCATATTCTATTATCGTAAAAATGACGAAGAGACAAATATAATCGCGGAGGTATCGCAAACACCTGTTACCTGGAAAACGTTCCACACATGCGCGTTGAAATAAATAGACCGGTCAGAATATTAAGTATTGAAAGTAATAATTTCCTAGAGAATCGAGTCAGCGCACGCGAAATCGATGAGAGAGGGGGACGCGCGACGAAATATCACGATGGCGGGGCGCGTAGCCTGGGCCGCCCCCCGCCCTTATTCTCGGCCCGTTGTAGATAATTCATAATTCATAATTAATAAAATATCATTTTAATGGTATCAGCCAGTCTATTAAATTTTGATGGACGATAATTTAATTTCGCACTCCAGACAATTATGTATAAGATGAAGAACGGTTACTCAGAATGTATGCATCTAATCTGTTCATGTTAGGATGCATGCAGGGAAAGCAGCAAATCAATAAAAACAATATAAAATTTCATACATATGGAAATTTTCATTTTACCCTGTCAATAACAAAAATTTATTTGAAAACTGAATTTAAAATCTCTTTCTTTTCATACAATATATCTAAATCGAATTATTTAGCTAATTTAATTATTTTAGTAAAAATTAAATTTTTTAAATTATAATTATTTATATTAAATATCTTGTTTTTATCAGTTATTAATTTCAATTAGCTTAAATGATTCAACATGCTCTTAATATTTTTGTCAATTTCTTTCTTATTTTAAAAATTTGAGAAAGGATTTTATATATATTGAATATAACTTCTCAATTTTGATATATAAATCTTATTGATATATGTATGATACATTAAACACGTTCATGTATTATTTTGTCTCAAAACATTTATCATCTGATCAAGAAAAGAGTATGTGCTTTTGGCAATTATTTATTGATTTACTGAGTAATTAGATTGTCACTTTCTTTTGTATAAAACTTTATGCAATGCTTTACATATATGTAATTGAGCACTCTTAACGTAATCAGACAGCATATACGAGTTATATTTATGTAAACTAGAAATATACAATCAATTATACTGTATGCTTACTGATATTGTTTTATATTTATAGGAGGTAAATTTTATATATATGTATATACTTTTGTTTTTGTACAAAAATTTCTATCTGACAACTGACATCCTAAAACAGGAGTGACAAAAAGAATATGGAACAGGACATATATGATTGTTTTATGTACAAGTTTTAAACAAAAATGTCTTAATATCTTTAAAGTTAACATTTAAATTATATAATTATCATACAGTTGTCCTATTGGAATCACCTGCTATTATGTCCAAAATTCGACTAATACCAGGCATATTCAATACAGTTCCCAATAGAGGTACCCTTCGTAGGAAATTTATTGCTACTGGTAGAAAGCCACTGGAATAAAAAAAGAAATATATAATAAATTATATTTTTATAGAAATAGCTCTTGTGTATAGTCTAGTGTCAAATTTATTAAAATGCATCACACTTACCTAAATAGCAATACGAAACCATAAGTTTCTAAAATCATTCCCACAAGAGGCCAGCCCATAAGTACTACAAAAACGCCTCCTAGGAATGAGGCACTGGCTTTCATTTTATGTCTTTGAAAGAAAAAATTTAAAGTTCTCCATGGCCCGATTACACACGCGAGTCCCGATATAAACAATAGCTATAAAGAACAATTTAAAAAGAAGTCAATCTAACTGTAGGATTTGTACAAACAAATAGCAAGAGTATAATCTTACATTTCCAATAGCAAGTAAACCCTTATCGAAGAGTAATAGTACACCAAGGAATAGAAAAGAAATACCAAATCCTGCCAATCCTACCCCGATTTCTGAAACACATTCCTTATTGTAAAATCAATAGCATTTAATTGTTATTTCAGATATTCGCCGGTTATTGTTACAAGTCGATCAATATTGGTTCGTGAATTTTTGCACTCACTTTGTGTATCCGTGATTTCGAACATTATTTACAAATTGTTTTTCGTGAAAAACGTGTCTGATACAACTGATTTTATTTGTTTGCATGTACTGCATACATATGAACGTAGAAAAACTTAACCTATATCCACGTCATTGGTTATGATGGAACACAAATTCCCTCTACACATGGATTATTATGGAGCTTCGTCAGCTGTTTCGTGAACGCCCTTTGTATATATACATACACGAATAAAAATTTATCAGATCATTATCTTTTAATAGTTTATATTTTACTCATCATACTTATCTCACTAAAATCTCTCTGAAATCATACAAAATCATTTTTTAAATCTATAATATGACCAGAATCAATTAAAATTTAAGTTTTAATTATCAATCCTGATTATTCGAATTTTAATCGTTTCGACTCATTTCGATTGATCTCGATCCTTTTATCTATGCATATGTCAAATTATAAAACAATTTTCAATCAAATTGTATTTTCTTTATTATAAGGTAATAAAGAATATACAATAAAGAATATATACAATGATACACATTTATTAAATATAATTACAAAAAGATATTATACAATATAATATAAAAAATATAATTTTTACAATAAGGATTATAATAAGATAATATACATTGCTAGCTATTAAAATTGCAACATTACACACACACACACATGCATATATACACTAAATATATACACTAATTATATATATATACATATTCTTTTTACACATGTTTTTTCTGTAAAAATTATGTATGTGTTGCCTTTAATACGTATATTTTTAATTTCTTTTGCGACAATTTACTGTCATTGCCATTTCCATAATTTGAATATTAGTAGGAATTGCCAAGAAATGACGGACCAATCAGAAGTTGCTATTGTATCACCTGTATCTTCAGGCTGCATTCCGATATTCATTACCAGTACTGAAAATCTATAGTGTACGTGATGTAAACTATAGATTTTCAATGCTGGCAGTGAATATCGGAACACAGCCGATAATTCTTATTAAGCTGCGTTCGAGAACGTCACCCGCGTACACTCGATATCATAGTTTACGTGACGTAAACTGTAATATCGGGTGCACCCGGGTGATGTTCTCGAACGCAGCCAGAGGGACAAAAGTGCGCTCCCCAGCGCTCCCTAAATCCTGAACCCCGAACGCAGCCTTCAGAACACGAGATACGAGGACGCAGCGCACGATTGAGTCGCGAACGTTTCGCGTGATACGCAAACTGGATTTGAAGGTCCTCGTGGCAGTTGCTCCGTAAAAAGATCGATCGGATTAAACGATTTACGAAATATTTATGTAAAAACGCAATCGTACACATGGTCTCGGTGATGCAGCCATATATGGTGAGTTCGATGGCGTATTGGATTTGGATTCGTACGGGGCCTCCGGTAAACGGTCGTTTGACATTCCAACAGATCTCGTAGAAATCTATTATTACTATTACTCGTAAGGTAAAATTACATCACGATCTTTTCACGATCTTACAGGACATCGAGAGTTCAAGGAGTTATATCGATGAACTATATTCACCAGATCCGCAGAAATGTCTGGAGGCGATTATGTGAGTGTAAATTGTATTTAACCTTAAAGATGTAACATAATTTGTTTCCTTCGATCAAAAATTCTCTTGCCTAATATATAAAAATTGTATTAACTTTTAACACATGGACATTTTCTCTTTTTTCTCAGTTGTCTCAAGAACTCAGTGATTGGCAGCAACAGACAAAAAGGTTCGGTTATAGCTCAAGGTGTGGTGCCTCGACTTTTGCAACTGCTCGGAGATACATCTGGTACCATAAGCGATCGTGTAAGATTAGAATCTGCGGTAACGTTAGGCTCTTTAGCCAAAGGCACAGACCAGCACGTATTGGCGCTTGTAGATTTAGGTGTAGTTCCATTGCTTCTTCAAGTCTTGCTTTCCGCGCCGATTCCTGAGATCTCTATGGATGGCAAAACAAAGATATTGGACCAATTGAACGAAGCCTGTTTGCGATGTCTACGTACAGTGTTCCAGCATGCAGCAGCGCCAGTTCATTCGATTTACCAAGATCCTGCATTAGTACCACGATTGTTGTCCTTAGCAAGTCGATCAGTTACTTGTCAAGTCTGTGTCGCGACGATTTTGACTACAGCATGTAAGGTAAAAAGATAACATAAAACTTGTGAAGCAAAAGAAAATATTACAGTCACAAGGAAACTAATTTGCAAAATTGCTTATTAGACAACAGAGGAACAAAACGCTTTATCCAAAGGCGGAGCAGTAGAAACGTTGGCGATGCAATTGGATTCTCCTCTGTCCGACATTCAATTACCAGCTCTGGCCTGCTTAGCAAACATGTGTTACCAGAATCATATGGTATCCGTTATGGTCGCATCAGCCAGCACAAACACTACCGTCCATGGTAGATTGGTACCCGTGGCATTAGGTCAATTAATGGGACGTGAAAAGAGCTCGTTGATTCAGCTCGAAGCGGCAAGATGCATTGCGTACATGCATAGAGCTGGCGCATTGCCATCTACCGATCCGCGAGTGGTGTATCGCGCATTACCGTGTCTTGTTCGATTATGTCATAGAGACCGACCACCGCGCGAGAGAGTCGCCGCGGCCGAGACACTTGCGTATCTTACCGAAGTTGACACAGATCTGCAGCGTTTAGCATCTATCAGTAATCATCTGATACCGACACTGGCAGAGCTACTAAGACCACATCCACAAGTAATCCACAATTATACTATAATATATATTATTTTTATAATGGTGTTCATGTAAAAATATGTACGATATTTTTTTTGTTCCAGGTTCAGGATGCAACATTAACGCAAGATATGCGACAAGCCGCGTTTAGAGCATTCGCATCTCTCGGTGCTAACGATGAAGACATTCGAAAGCGTATTATTGAAACAGAAAGTCTTATGGAACAAGTTGTCTCTGGTCTTCAGGATCCCGGCGGATCCCGCGTTCGTTTAGCCGCGGTTAGATGTTTGCATTCTCTTTCGAGGAGTGTGCAACAGCTTCGCACTACCTTTCAGGATCATGCAGTGTGGAGGCCGCTTATGCAGTTGTTACATGGAGCAGACAAGGGGTTGGAGGGTAAAATATGATAATACATTTACAATAAGCATATTACAGATTATACTATAATAGACATTGACAGACATTAATGAACATGTATCTTGCATGCATATATTGCATGTAAGATACAACATAGTATATTTAGTCTTAAATTTCGAACTAACAATTTAATCAAAAAGAAAGAAAAAACCCAATATTGAAAAGAGGTATTTATGTACATTGTAAATTATTCTTTCTTTATTCTATATAAGAGCCAAGAGAATTGTAGTTGAATAAAAATACACGTATCAAAAAAGTTCGTCACCTTTTAAATTTTTTTGTTGAAAGTGGTCATATTAACATTTTGCAAAGAAGCAAGCAATCTAGTGCAAGTATTTCCAGGTATAGCAAAATTGATATGATATGTGAATTTAGAATGGGGCGACGTATTTTTTTTTATGCATGTAGATGAAAATAATGAATAAACCTATTCTCTTTTCTCTATCTGCATTGTAAGATCATTTTTTCAAAAAAAGAAAAGGAATAAAGAAATCAATGCTTATAATTAGCTGTTATTATTAGTATTCAATCGCCGACTATGAGTTACTATTAACATTGTTATAATTATTGTACTATAGGTAGAGGCGAAGGTGAAGGTGATTTATTAACTGTTGCCTCGAGTACTTTATGTAATTTACTATTGGAGTTTAGTCCGAGCAAAGAACCAATTCTCGAATCCGGCGGAGTAGAGTTGTTGTGTTCTCTCACTAAACGACCCGAATCGGCACTCCGACTGAATGGTATTTGGGCCCTAATGAATGTGGCTTTTCAAGCGGAGCAACGTGTAAAGTCGCAAATACTCTCGTGCCTGGGCACCGATCAGATTTTTCGCCTTCTGGCCGATCCAGAGTTGAGCGTATTGATGAAAACGCTGGGGCTGTTACGAAACTTGCTCTCTACTAAGGCTCACATAGATCGTATAATGGGCGAGCATGCCACTCACGTCATGCAAGCGGTTATCTTAGTACTGGAAGATCCGGAACATCCAGCGGATGTCAAGGAGCAAGCGCTTTGCATTTTAGCAAATGTCGCTGATGGTGACCGAGCTAGAGATCACATTATGGCTAATGATGACGTGCTTAAGAAACTCATGGATTATATGGTTCGTATAATGTATTGTTATTATAATATTCTAATATTTTATTGCTTCCATTAATAAAACTTCTTTTTGGATTCTACGAATAAGCCGGCGTTGCTCATATTTATGGACAGTTGTTTTATTAATAGGGTGGAATAACATAAAAACAATTTTGCTTTGATTGCCATAAACTCGGTAATACCAAATGTGTGTACTAAATCAATGAAAAACATTCGCATTTTATCTATTAATTTAACTTGAATATTCTATCTATTAATTTAATAATTATCTCTTGAATATCGATTTCGATTGTACATGTATGTGTGTGTGTGTGTAATTTTTTATAGTATATGTACAATATGTATAT
Organism: Polyergus mexicanus; assembly: GCF_030449975.1. Classification (NCBI taxonomy): domain Eukaryota; kingdom Metazoa; phylum Arthropoda; class Insecta; order Hymenoptera; family Formicidae; genus Polyergus; species Polyergus mexicanus. The sequence continues at coordinate 6,430,518 of NW_027223336.1, forward strand.
TTTATATAGATGCATAGCAATGTGAAACTACAAGTCGCAGCGATTTTTTGTGTATGTAACCTAGTCTGGAGAGACGAACCTGGTTCTGCGCAACGGCAAGCACGTCTAAGAGAATTAGGAATTTATCGTATTTTGCAACAACTACGTCACACAAAAGATACTCAATTGTTGGACAAGTATGAATGATAAATATTATGCCCTATCTATTATTGTCTCTTACTATAAACGCATGTTAACAAATCTCATTATTATTTTCATTTCAGAGTCAAGACTGCTCTAGCGCAATTTTACGAGCCTTGAAACATATTTCTGATGAAGATTAGATCTCGGATGATTTCAAGTATCTTTTTTATATTTGAAATATATTACGACTTTAACATTAATACTGTGATTACCTCGGTTGATGATGTATAAGTACTTGAAAGTTATAAACAAGATTGAACAAATTGATATTTCTGAGCCTATGCCTGTAACTCTGTCTGTAATATTTATTTAATTTAATACAAAAAGGAACATGAAAAAATATATAAAATTTTTTTGTCTTTATTGAAAAAGATGTGTTTAATATCTATTAATTTAAAATATTAGTTTACAAGCAGAGGCTTCAGAGAGAAAGAGAGAGAGAGAGAGATGTTATGGATTGATACACAATAAGGAAAAAAGTTAAGAGAATAAATAAAATCATGAAAAAAATTTGAAATAAACAGAAAATATATATATTTATGTAGTATACTTTCATTCCTTTGTGTGGATATGTCTATTAGAACACTATAAAGAAATCCATAATAAATTTATTTATAATAAAGATTTTGTAATATATATTTGAAAGAAAAAAAAAATATATATATATATATATATATATGACTAGCATAATGTTCAATAAACATTAAATTTTATATCTTTGGTATGTATCTCTAGCTTATATGAAAAAATTCATGTAATTCAAATAGTTTTGATTCTTATGACAATTGACACATTAAAAAAAAATCTGGAATGTTACATTTAAAAGTTTACAAACACTCGTAATTACCGATACAAACTTGTACCAAGTGAAAACATTGAATTATGCATTCAATGTGTTATGATAGTCATTGATAATAAATGATAACTTGATAGTTTTCCTTATTGTTATAAATATCAAATAACCCGAATGTCAGGGTAATATTACTATTAAAATGTATTATGAATTAAGCAGAAGCATTACTATCACCAGAAAGATTCTCCATTGGATTAGTCAATGGATCCAATTCTGCAAATAAGTCCAACCATGAGTTACCTTTTTGCTTTCCAGTCTTGTTCTTTTTCTATGAAAAGAATATTGTGATATTAATTATGTAGGATGTTAGGGAAGAGGGAAAGAGGACATTATTACTATTTTGGACTACATTTATAGACACTTACTTTGTTGTCTACATTATTAGTTGTGGTACTCTTCTGTCCCATACCTAGCGCTGCATCTCCTAAACTCTGTTTCAAAATATTTGGTGGTAGGAAAGTATCATTTGATATGCCTTCCCAATCATTGTTTGTACATTGTTGCTTATCATTCAGAATTTCATCGAATAACGCTGCACTTTCAGAAGCCAATAAATTTAATGATTGCTGTTGTTGAGCTTCTGATGACAACAACGGTAAATCAGCTAAATTAAAATTTGTATTACACTCTTCAAATATATCCATTGCTAACTTCTCCTCTTCAGAGTTTTTCTTAAATATGGAATGATTATTTTCCTCGGTTTTTGTAACCGATTGTCCAGTATTATTGGAGACATCTTTTAAGATTAAATTTCCAAAGAACTCTTCAAGACCTTTATCATTTTCTGTATCATTAGTATTATACATTCCGTTCCTCGAAGAATTTGTAGTCTCATCTAAATGTATTAATATATCTTTTGTCTCATTTTCTATATCTAAGAGCTTGTCATTTTGCTTAATTTTCTCTGATGTGTTTTCTGAATTTGTAGTAGCTTCTTGTGCCTCCTCAATATCGTCATGATAATCCATATCAAAAAATGGTAATCTATAAAAGTTGATATCATAACAAAAATGATGATATGATATTTATTTTTATTTTGTAACTCACTTATCTTTATTCTCTGGGTCGTCATCACCACCTGTTTCTTGTGCCAATTTACTAGAAGTCTCAGCCAGTTCTCGTACAACTGTGAAATCAAAATGTTGATAGCCTTTGAAGCTGTTTGCTATTGTAGAGTACGCTTGTGCAGATTTCTTTGTAAAATTCAGGAATGTGGTTTGATATAAAACTAAGGCATGACTGAACATATTGCACCTTGCTGCTGCTAATAAGTCAACCTTCTGAAGACAATCAAGAGCCAGATTGTCAAAAATTATTTTGCCCCTAAATTGTGACAAATACATAAAAAATTTTCTTTAAACATATAATTAAATTTATAAGGACAAACATGGTATATATATATATGTGTGTGTGTATGTGTGTGTGTGTGTGTGCAATTTAGTTAAATATAATGATTAAAAAAGAGGAATTGAGATCAAGTGATTGTATTTGTATTACATAAATGTGCAAAATGGAACCTACTGTTTAACACGTGCTTGAACTTTTTTAAATCTCTCTACTTGTTTGGAAGTATCTGGATCTAAATCTTGAGAAATATTTTTCATCCACGATAGAGCAGCTCGATATTCTGTACGAGCTTTTTCCATTGCTTGCACATTTTGTAATGTATCTTCAATAGCTCTTTGCCTAAATGTTTCTACTTCTTGATACAATCGACCTAAAGGAGCTCTCAATGCAAGCCTTTGTTGACCTGAATAAGATAAGGATTTTCCAACTGCCGACATCATTTTGCCAGCACGAGTTTTATCTTGTTTCCCAGCATCTTTTAAGAAACGTCCCATTGCATTTTCCTCCTGAGCTAAATCTATATAGAAAGTTTAAATTATTCCATTATCATAATATTATAAATTTACCCTTAAATCTTATATTTGTTAAAGAAAAGATATATAATACAGATATGTTAGAAAATGATAATATTAATATACTATTCTTTATTAGAAATTGTGTTAAAACACACTGCATAATCTTTCTTGGTATCTGTCAATAACTCTTTGTAAGTAAGAACAAGATTCTTGAATACTGCGAAATAATTCTAGCTTTGCATCCAATTCAGCATCCGAAGCAATTATACATTCGTCCTCTTTCTTCCCCAATCTTCGAGATAAAACCTGTTTTGTCACCCAGAATTGATGTTGCATCTTTGTTATAGCAGAATCATCATGCATATTAGACTTTTGAACCCAACAATCAAAAGTAGTTCCTGATATACCTGGCGCACCTCTGTTACTATATATAGGATATAAAGAAATTTTGTATGTGTAAGTTTTAATCAATACATATGCAAAAAATTTAATTGATAAATATAATATATAAATGTAATATATTCCCATTTTATTACAAAAAAGATAAATTATATATATATTAAAATATGTGTCTAGTTTTATTGTTATATTGAATAATATAAACATATCTATTTTTTTCTCTTCTCAATTAATAATGTGAAAAGCAGAAAGTTTACAAATCCATAAATAATATATCTCTTGGCAATTAATATCCAACTATTTTTTTATATATAAATAATAAAAAAAATTAATTTAATAAGATTTACAAAAATATAACCAATTTACATGATATCTATTAATAACATGATGAAATATGATAAACTATCAGATATTGATTTAAAATAGAGCTTATTTGGAATGAAAGAATGACAATTATTGTCTTTTATCTTCCAAGCCCTTTCTTCACTAACGCACTTACGTGCAACGCGTTTACCAGTGAGATAAGCTCAAGCCAAGCATTCTAAGCAACAAAATTTAGATAAGAAGAAAAAAGGAGAAAAAAACTTACTAAGCATTCATTACGGAAGATCTGCTGATATCTGGATACGAATGTGGGTTAATGTTTACAATCACAAAACATAAGCCCGAAATTGTATCATCATTCAAGTGTAATCACATAATGCACGTAATCATATTATTCGTACGCTAAGATTGCATTTGTACTGCACAATTGATGTTCAATTAAAATGTCTAACAGTCTGACGACAATTGGATCAATTTCTACATGATAGTTTACCAAACAGGAAGGCCACGAAGGCTAACTTGTCATGTCTGACAAGCAACCACACCAGTTCTAGTCGACCAATACTGCCAATACTGACAATAAAATGGAATAGCGACGAGATACGAGATATGATCATATGATTGGATATACTCAAAGTGGTTTACGTCACGATAAAAGATAGTAAGAGAACAAATTAATATTACTATCAGCTGTTAACTTCTGTCAGATAGTCAGATAATATTTTATGTAATATATAATGCATTAAATTTCTGTGACACTGAACCTGAATCGATAGTAAGTCTCCTTATCTTCAGTCGATTTAACACGATAAATAAAATACGAAAGCTTAATTGGGTTTATAAATGTTCAGATGGCGCTGGTGTAATTTTTTGTTATATATATATATATCTTGTGTATCGTAAGAGCTATTTTTACTGTGCATCTTCAGTGAAGCTGTTTGCTTAAATTAGAATCGTTCGGAATATTTTATATAAAGATCTTTATATATATATATATATATATATATATATATATATATATATATATATATATATATATAAATAGATTATGTAGTGTCGCAATTTCGGTTGAACATTTGATCGAATAAAACTTGTTGTCAATCCATCTTCTCTCTCAATTGGTATATATACTTAATTTGGATGTTTTATTTTATTTAAAATTTTTATTTTTTCATGTGAAGAGATTTTTAATTGTGCTAAAAAATAGTATTATTTATCATAGTAAAATCTACGAATATTATTTTCGTTGTCGCGATAAAAGGAACAAGTGTTGTCACCATATATAAAATATATATATGTTCCTCTGCACTAATCTTAGAAATTATATAATGATAATAATAGTAATACTTTTATATTTCTTTATCTACAGGAATTTTAGTTTAACGTTTGGCTATTTTACCGTGAAGTGAATCGAAGCATTGCCAGATCGGAAAAAATAAAGGTATATATATATATATATTATTATAAAAGTAAGTTTATTTTGATAAATCGCGTGTTTTCTTGAATATCAAAGATTTTTCAATCCCGTGCAAACGCGATTGATTTTCTTCGAACGAACTGTCGCGCTATATTTCTTTTGTCATTTCTAGAAAATACGCGAATGATCTTATTATATACAGATAATCGATGTTTATATATAACACAACAATCATTCTTTATTCCATCAGTGCGCTATGATATTTCATCGAAAGGAACATGATTTGCGCAGTTAATTATAGCCGTGGATATTCTATATCGTGCGACACGATCCACAGTATTTTCCTACGTTCGTATCTTTGTCCCTCTCTTTCTATCCCATTCGTAGTACGATGCGTATGCGCATCTCTTCTTATTTTTTCTACGTCCGACGCATGCGCCGAAACGTCTCGAGGATTCGAGAGATCGCGCCGCGATTGGTCATCCGCAGAAGCTTCTCGAAGCGGGCGATTCGGTATATTAAAAGCGCGGCGCGAGAGTCGCATCATCAGTTCTCATAACGAACGCGACAAGCGACAAGTTCAAGTGTATGCACAAGTGCCTATATTTTAGTGCCGAGAATATCGCAGATTAAATCATCTACGTGGTAGAAAAGTTACGACAAGGTGAATATTCCGTGTCCTGTATATACATTTAGCTTTAAATTATTTGTTATAAAGTAATAAAATCATATAGTATAATGTAGAGATTAATTCTTTTTTGAAAACTGATGCATCGTAGTTCTTCCCGGCGAAACATTTTTCATTCTTAAATTAAAGATATTGAAATCTAAATTTTTGCATAGTTTTTTGTGATATTATTAAAATTTGTTTATTTTAATAGATTTATTATACAAATCTCTGTTTTTTCTTATTTTATTATATAAGTTTTTATTGAAATTTAAAGTTGTAATCCGGATATATGTAGTGTCCGGATATATATGTGTAAATAATTATTTATGGAAGTGCACTTTTATTAGAATTTGTTCGGAATAACTAAAGAGCATTATTATTATTATCTTTAAATGATCATTTTTATATTATAATATTTCTTGAGATGCCGTAGCTTTTTTGACGAATGATGCAATGACGCAATAATTGATCATGATGGAAAAACATTTTTACAAAGTTACCAATATTGAGCATGAATGATAAATATTACTTATTTCCTCTTACAATAATATATAACATATTCAAAAATATAATATAATACATTATTTTTATAACTATAAAAATAATACTAGAATTAATATCAAGGAAATAATTGAATTAGTCGTTAATTGATTATTCGAGAAGTAAGATGTTTGTACAACATGAATTGCGTCGTATTATTTCGAACGCGAAGTACGTTCAATCGCTCCAACTTCATTCGCTCGAAATTAAATCAATTAAATTATTTTTTTTTTTTATTGCGATGCACATATTGCTCACATACTATTATGATTTCAGTATCTGATTACGTTGAGAGACTACTCGTAAAAAAGAAGAATAACAATGTCGAAAGCACCGGCAGTTGGAATCGACCTGGGCACCACGTATTCCTGCGTGGGTGTTTTCCAACACGGAAAAGTTGAAATCATCGCCAATGATCAGGGTAATCGGACTACACCGAGCTACGTAGCCTTCACCGACACTGAGAGGTTAATCGGTGATGCGGCGAAAAACCAGGTTGCCATGAACCCCAGCAACACCATTTTTGGTAAGTGAAAAATTTTCATGTAACGCAACATTTATATTCATGTTGCAACAAAACATAGTAGTTTAATAAGAATTTCGTTGTTTTATCCTATCTTAAAGAAAATTATATTAAGTGTATATGTTTTATAATTTTGACATATGAGATACAAAGAATTATTTTAATATCAAGATTGGCATTTGACTCTTTTTCTTTTCTTTAGAATTGAATTTGAAACTGTTTTATATATATAGTGCATATCGATTGTATATTTTACTACTAGTGACCTTGCATAATCTTTCTATAGCATCTACCTATTCGTTGTGCACGCAATTCCCTCTTTGCTCCGCTCGCTCATTTTCATCCTTTACATTACACATTATAGCCAGGCGTTCTGACATTTATTCACGTCATAGCTTTATGTAATCTCAATTTACGCCAGCGACAAACGCTATTCACTGATTCATGTTGGATTGAAATCAAAATGATTTACACGATATATTTTTCGTTAAATATCGGACATTTGATAATTTTTTACGTAATGAACGTATTGCGTAATACATTTTTACGAACACGCATATTATGTTTAACGCTTAATATTGTAATAAATCTTGTAAATGTATTTTTACAATTAATAAAACTTGCGGTAAGTAAATCCCTTAATTCTTTAAACAAAATTACTTTACAATTATAAATATCAAGCTGGTAAATATTGGATATTTTTTTAAGTAAGCAATAATTCAACATTCTGCAACTGTTCCTTCAGAATCCCATACAATCCACATCTTCATTTTCAGTTAATTGCACGGCATGTTTTAAGAGACATTTTTTGAAGAAAAGAACTTATATAATATTTTATAATTTTTATCTTTCTCTAAAGACGCAAAGCGTTTGATCGGTCGCCGGTTCGATGATGCGACGGTACAGAGTGACATGAAGCACTGGCCGTTCACGGTAATCAATGAGGGAGGCAAACCAAAGATCCAGGTATCTTATAAAGGCGAAATGAAAACCTTCTTTCCCGAGGAAGTATCCTCCATGGTCTTAACGAAGATGAAGGAGACAGCGGAAGCGTATTTGGGCAAGACCGTGACGAACGCCGTTATTACTGTGCCAGCTTATTTTAACGACTCTCAGAGACAGGCGACGAAGGATGCTGGCGCTATCGCTGGTCTGAATGTTCTCAGGATAATAAACGAGCCGACAGCAGCTGCGATAGCATACGGTCTCGATAAGAAAGCCGCAGGCGAAAAGAACGTCTTAATCTTCGACTTGGGCGGTGGTACCTTCGACGTGTCGATCCTGACAATTGAGGACGGTATTTTCGAGGTGAAATCTACGGCCGGCGACACGCATCTCGGCGGCGAGGACTTCGATAATCGAATGGTAAATCACTTTGTGCAAGAATTCAAGAGAAAATACAAGAAGGATTTGAGCACTAACAAGAGAGCTCTGAGACGTCTGAGAACAGCCTGCGAAAGGGCGAAGAGAACGTTAAGCTCGTCGACACAAGCGAGTATTGAGATTGATTCGTTGTTCGAGGGTATTGATTTCTATACATCGATCACCAGAGCTAGATTCGAAGAACTCTGCGCTGATCTGTTTAGAAGCACTCTTGAACCCGTCGAGAAAGCACTTAGAGATGCGAAGATGGACAAGGCTCAAGTTCACAGTATAGTTCTAGTCGGTGGCTCCACCAGGATACCAAAGATTCAAAAATTACTTCAAGATTTCTTCAACGGTAAGGAGTTGAATAAATCCATTAATCCGGATGAAGCTGTTGCTTACGGCGCAGCAGTTCAGGCAGCTATTTTGCACGGTGACAAGTCCGAGGAGGTTCAAGATCTACTTCTACTGGACGTGACCCCGTTGTCGTTGGGTATTGAAACCGCTGGCGGTGTCATGACAACTTTGATCAAGAGGAATACGACGATACCAACGAAACAGACCCAGACGTTTACTACGTATTCCGATAACCAACCGGGAGTACTTATCCAAGTTTACGAAGGAGAGAGAGCGATGACCAAGGATAACAATATCCTTGGTAAATTTGAGTTAACTGGAATACCACCGGCGCCTAGGGGTGTACCGCAAATTGAAGTTACTTTTGATATCGACGCAAATGGTAAATTCAATATTTCAAACATTGATTTTTTATAATTAAAAATTATTTGATCTATTATTTGATTATTTATTTAACTTTTCTTGTATTTTTATATTTTATTTTGTAGGTATATTGAATGTCTCTGCAATTGAGAAATCTACTGGCAAAGAAAATAAGATTACGATTACCAATGACAAAGGACGTTTATCGAAGGAGGATATAGAGAAAATGGTAAATGAAGCCGAGAAATACCGGTCAGAAGATGAACAGCAACGGGAGAGGATTACTGCTAAAAATGCTCTTGAATCGTATTGCTTTAACATGAAAACTACGATGGAAGACGACAAGGTTAAAGATAAGATTGATGCGTCTGACAAGGAAAAAGTTATCTCCAAATGCAACGAAATTATCTCGTGGTTGGATGCTAATCAATTAGCGGAGAAGGAAGAATTCGCTGACAAACAGAAAGAATTGGAAGCTATTTGCAATCCTATTGTCGCGAAATTTTATCAAAGCGGTGGAGCACCCGGTTTCCCTGGTGCTGGAGGAGCAGGATCCAACCCCGGCGCCGGTGGTGCCGGACCAACCATTGAGGAAGTTGATTAAATCGATTATCACTTTGTTCTTCCTTCTCATACAGCTTGAACAATATTACATTTCATCTCATTTTACAACACGTATTGTTATTTATGTCTAACATTGTTTAGTTCATTTCTTGTAAAATAAAATTTTTTATTTTTTAAAGATTATGAAGAGTTAAGTTAATAAATAATATATATTTAATAAATAATATAAATTAATAAATAATATATATTTATTTAGTTTAAATATTATGTATATATAAATTAATATTTATAGGAAGAAGATATAATTATTTTCATCTTTCTTATTTTTTAACGCTATTTAAGGCGTGAGAATTTCTTAGCGTTTCCTATTGAATTTTTGTGTCCCGTCCATAAAATTGAACGAGGATTATTAAATAAGTGGTAATCACACCGATGAACTGAAAAAGAAATGATTTATTTTGATATATAGTGCTGTTAATTATATATTATAAATCACAAAAGAGAAATTAATCTATTCTATATAGATCGTATACTCACACCACTAAGTAGAGCATTATTCATTTCGAAAAAGTTGCAAGCAGTAATTGCTACTCGATTTTGTTGTAGTTGAATCGAAAAATCATTAACTTCGTTTCTGACACAATCTCGGTCTAGGTTTTTACGTAGGAGATTTTCCATGGCAATATAGTTTAGATTATAACTACTACTTCTATTAGAATTTTGCTCACCGTCTTGGTTTTCCGGTGCTACTTCCAGAGTTGATTGATTTTTCGTACTGTTTAGCTTACCAAGATTCGCAGCGTTGTAATTTAGCACAATCGTATACATAATTATTCCGGTCTTGTCGGATTCTTGACGCGCAAGTGTACAGATCCAACACATTAGGCCGAATTGCACAGTGTATAAAATCCAAATAATATTATTTATTAGCATGAATGCGTAATTTCTTTCTACAACGCTCATGTAAATTCTAAATAGCGTAGCCACAACCATAGTGAAACAATTTGCGGAGCAAAGGAGGAGATTAAAACCATAAATATCGTTTATCATGATGACTAGATCACAAATTCCTGTATAATAGAGAGTTCTTAATTCGACAATGTAATATTATTGTATAAATATACTATCATAAAATTTTTTTATAAATTTTATACATATTGAATTATATCTTGAATCTTACGTGAATAATAATATATATATTAATATATACAATATCGAAGGCAAATAATGCTATAAAAGATATTAAAATTATATTAATATTTATATTAATATTTATCTTCAAAGAGATTGTAATAATATTTTTAATAAAAGACGAGCACTTACCCGTGTGTAATTCTCTGATGCATCTGATCTTATGCGTAATCCATGGCGCACTAAATTGCTTATTTAATTGCACGATTAACTCATTTATCGTTTGAAATCTGTGGTACAGCACGTAGACGATAATATCAAATATGAAGCTGTTCATCAATGATTGAGCTATCGTATAATAAAGCAGCAAGTCGGAGGCAAAAATATTTTCGGGATATGTAAAATAATAATACACAGCATGTATGATTAGAGATAGAGGTCCGCAAGCGAATGTTGCGAGAATAGCCAGCACTTCGAGGTTTTTTATCGGTTGATTGTTCACAAACGTTTCTCTTCTGATCTTATGATCGAGATTCTTCATTTTGTTCATTAATTTAGGCCATTTATCGTATTGCCTAATGCCATGATAAACATAATAATACGCCGACACATAACACGTCACTTTGTTCATGCAGTACATAATCTTGTATATGTCGCTTTTGAAGACATTACCAAAGGTGAAAAAATCTATCGTACCATAAGCCACGATAACGGAACATACTCCAAAGTGAATGATACGTAGGATTATCGTAACAGCTTTAGGACACTTTCGTGGACGTGAAACGCCGACGCCTAGGAACCAAGAGACAAATATTACTGGACGTAAAATGTGCTCTATTGAGGGCGAGTTATCTTCCACTTGCACAGAGATTTCTTCTTCCATCTTTTATCTCGAGTCTTCTTATTAATTGATACGTTTACAACTGTGAATGATTACATCAAAGTTATATTTTTAATATAGGATACTTTGAAGAGAAAATGTTGAAGTATTGAGTTTTTGAAAGCAATGTGTAAGACTCTGACAAGTACATAGTTCGTTTTCCCTGGTATATCAAATAAAGCAAAGGACACACATTACTATTGTAATATTAACGAAGCTCAGATTGCGTGCTATTAGCTGTTCTAAGCATAACGCGGTTTTAGTAAATTAAATCGATCTTTAGGCAAAGAGAGGAACGATATACACTATTAATAATGCATAAAATTTTGAATAATAGAAACCTCGCGTTAACTTTTTGAGACACATGCTCTTTTCGCAATTCTCTCTTTTATTTTATATTATATTAATTTACGTTATATTAACACACGCAACATTTAACAAAACAATTTATAACAAACTAACAGTTGATGATAAAATATAAGTATACAGCAACTAATGTGTACTATATATTCATATATAATACAAAAAATAAATAATTTTAATTCTTGTATCAAAAATATTTATGAAATATGATCTTTTTATAAATATGCAGTTTTTCTACTTGTATGTAAAGTTACCTCTTCGCCGAAAAATTCGTAACTGTGTCCCAAGAGATTGACACGGTTCAATAAATACTTCGAGTATATGGGAAAGATCGAATTTATACTTAGTATTAACACGTGACGTATTTTAAGTCATCGGTTAACAAGCCGGTCTCGACCTCCCGACCTTTAAATATTCCCTTTACTTTGTCTTTTCTATATAAGGACAATTGTCTGGGCAATTGCCCTGCGAGGTCGGTATGCGAATATTATAGGCGGCATAATTGAGCACTTCCTAAATCAAGGAGCGCTTCCGTTATGTATCATTTTCGATTTATAGAAATAAATTGCCATTTTATTAACTTAGCATTATTATTCAGCTTACAAAAATTTTGCAATATGGTGGTTATAATTGTTGATTGTAACGTTTTGAAAATCTTTTCTCGAGTTTCAATTAGATTTCACGTAATTTATATTCACGTATTTTAATTCTTTTGTTTCTTAACTAAATATAGTCCCCAATGAACCGACTCCGTTTAAAAATATAATATCCCTACTCTGAGTATTCCATTGAATATGCTTTTGAAATGAGAACTTTTTGATATATCCGCTTTGATTAATTTAGAAATTTTTTTTTGTGCGAAACTATTTCTTCTTAGTTAGTTTATAAATTCTACGGCTGTTAAATTACCATTGGGATCTGAAGAAAACTAATAAAAATGATTTAAAGATTAAAATTGATTTCTATTGGTGACATTTCGCTTATCATTATGGTACTCTCTCTATAAAATTTAAAATGAAATAATCGCATCTACAGATATATATGCTTATATCGAAAAACGAGCTTTATTTAGCTCAACGACTATATTACAATTTTATGATACAGTAAACATTTAAAATAGGGATAAAACGATAACATTGTACATCGACGTTTATAAATCAGGCGGCAAGTCGAGTATTTAATATTCCGGAAAAATGTAGCCTGTATGTGATATAACTTTATATTTCCTCTCTTGCATTAATGATAATAGATTAATCGACTAAATCGAGCCTAATAATCAGGTGCGATCATTGCCGAACACGTAAGTATAGGTATTTTATCTTTGTGTCAAATGTACACATGTGTATTTGCGTGTAAATACATACGCCTATACAACGTCCACGCTACGCAGCATGTATGAGTGTATGAACATCCTGGACTTTAACGCGACGCACTCTTTCTCTTTTCATTCATTTTTTTTTAATTATTTATTCGGAAAAGGCAGCGTAAAACATCCGAACACGAGAATGTCGATATACGTTTTGCTATAATAAATAATGTCTCTGACGTTCGTCTGATTCCGTAAATCTTTATTACGAATGTGATTGCATCGCGTATAATAATTTCTCCTAATAATTTGTATTACTACACATTTTATACTTTACGTGACTCTAGCAATCAAAGATTATATTTTAAAACGATCTTGAAATGTATTATGATTATATTTTAATTGTAATAATTAGAGCCACGCAACTTCGCATCACATAAATTATAAAATATGCAATTGCAGTAGAAAAGATCTCACAACTTTCTTATTATCTCAATTTTCAAACGTAAAGTATTCTAAAAGTAAAGTATTCTAAAAGTTTTTCTTATAACTTTGATTTAAAAATATAATATAATATTATATAAAAATGTTAACTAATTGATCGAATTATTTTTTAAGTTACAATTAAAACCCAAATGGTTATTTATAGATAATCGAAGTTTTTGCATTGTTCAAACAGAATTTGTATATATCGCGTTGCGCATACGCGTGTTTAATAAATGAACAAGTCAAAAGTTCTTTATGATGTCTAAAACAGACCAATGGAATGTCTGCATTGAAAGAGAAAAATCAGCAATATAGCAGCAATGCAGCGTAAATCTTATGATTTTTACGATGATATTATTATTTGTTAAAACAGGATAGATTACTTTTAGATTTTTACCGCTTATGTAACGGTAAAAATATATTTAGCCTTGGTTCATTCGAGAGGTTGTTCTCTTCCAACAGTTTCTTTATCAAACTATAATTCTTTACAGTGAAAGATTTAATACGATATTCATTATGATGATCACATTCGATCAAAATCGAACGGAATAGGAATACTTTAGGATCTGTTGATATGTAATCACACTTTGATAAACAATTTTACAAGCTCACATGTGAGTTTTATGCAACTTGATTTAAACAAATGATTATGTAACGGTTACATATAAGCATTGAACGGATATACTGACACCAAAATGATTTCTAGTTCAAAACTTTTTAGGTAATAATATATGTATAATTCATCTTAGTAAACATGAGAATAATTGTTATTGTATCAAGTACGATTATATTGATATCATGAGAATCAAAAAGATTACGAGGCATTGTTATGTTGTTTTTAGGCGAATCAATGCTTTCAAATGATATGTAATTATACAGTTACATATGCAGAATGATTGAAAACAATCTGATGTCTTTGAAATGTCATATGTCATATTCTTGAGTCGAATCCTGAGACGATTTTTCCTTTTGCAAAATTTTATCCAAAGCTTAATTTTTGAGTTATAATCAAAAATAGTTAGCTACTTACGCGTCCGGTATAATGAACAGGGAGGAACGGCGCAACGCATCACGAGACTCACTTCACAATTTCACAATAAATATCGCAAGAAACATTACTGTTTTTACTGCAATACTTTATTATCACTCGCAATTTCCGCATAAATTAAGGCATAAGAATTCCACGATAAGTACGATCGATTTTTTATTGTTATTTATGAAGGATAGTTTGTTTACTTTCCGACTGTTGCACACTTATGATATAGCACTGATGTGAGCGTATATAATAATAAAATACTGCAGTAAAAACAGTAATGTTTCTAATGATATTTATTGTGAAATTATGAAGTGGATCTTGTAATATCATCTCTGCCTGCCTGTTGTACCGGACGCGTAAGTAGCTAATTATTTTTAATTATAACTCAGCTTTTTGGATAAAATTTTGTAAAAGAAAAGATCATCTCAGAATTTGCTCAAGAATATGAGGAGACAAGAAGGGAGACATATCAAGTTGTTTCGAATCATCCTGTATAAGTTTTTATATGTAAACTATATAAAATTGTGTTTTCATCGAAATAATTAATTGAATTTTCTCATTATAAATTTTTTGATATAGTTTATTTCTAATATATGTAATTGATTTGTAAAAATAGTTTTTACTGAGCTCTATAAGATCATAAATTTTTGTGTAATTAAAAATGTTTTAATATAGAAGAAACTCTCGATTATGTAATAGAAATGTACGTATGATATTCATATTATGAACAAAATTTTTGTTTTGTAAAACTTTTATCCGGTACTGTAATCCAATTCAATGATTTCAAAGCATTGAAACGCTTTGGTTCTTTTTCTCGTTCTCTGCTTAATTCGGAATATTCTGTCATCAATTTCCTTGAGAATCCTTGCATAATATATTAAGTTATCTAAGCGTAAATGCATATTTTTCTTTACAATCAGACATTATATATAAACAGTTTCAATATTTTTGTCTGTACCTATCAAGTCATCCAAAAAAAGCATTATTCTGTCAATACATTAATTGCTTCGCTTAATTGTGTCATTAACTCTTGCTGTTTTTTGAATGTCTAGCTGCATTCTTGTAAATATTTATCTGTCTGTGCAAGTACCGAGTAAAAATATGTTTTGTTATGTCTTCATCTTCTATAACTCGTTTAAGTACACTTGTGCCCAAGTACATTCACTCAGAAAGTGCCTTTGCATTAATACTCTGTTGATATTACCAAGTCAGCTGTGAAATATCGATTTCCAATATTATGCTACGTGGAAAAGAGGCAAATTAAAAAAGAGCTTTGTAATTATAAATTAAGTTACTCTCAGATTAAATATATATCAACCATATTATTTTAAGAATTGTTGTAAAATGTAGTACTTTAAAAAAAGTAATATAATATATAATTTTAAATACAAACTGAGAAAAAGTTAATCATCGCAAATGAAATATCGCGATACATATGATCGTTGTTTAAGAAACAAAAATTATTATTCATGTAATATATAATTGAATTCTATGTTATAAAGAAGCTAACTTTTTAATGCAGACAGAGTATGAATTTAGCTTATTTTCGATATTTGTGCATGCCTATTTATATTAGAGTTTCTCATATTAAGAGCGACTGATTGCTCTTTTTACATATATACCTCTAGCTTCGTGCTGTATGTTGCCATTGGTTCTTGCAAATACGATAAAAAGGTCGTTAATAAATTGTAAGTCCATTGACTTTATCATATTTTGACGAAGACTACACTTGAAAAATGTCATCGGAAGCTCGTGGCGCAATGCTCGTGCCGAAAACGGACGTCGTTGGCGTTGCCATAGGCGCAATCTCGCCTATTCGGGTTGTTGTTACATTGGAAGTTGTTATCGCCGTCGTCGTTATGGTCGTCGTCGTCGTCGGAATGATGTCTGATACATCTGAAGTCGTCGGTACCTGCTACAAAAGCAATCAGTTCTCATTTAAGACTCGATAGCAATTGTAGATTAATTTTACGGTCTATATACTTTATATTATCAATATAAAGTTGGTAGACACACACATATTTTGCTAAAGTAAAATTACCTTTATTTCTCAAGAGTCGCCGTTAAAAAGCGCTATTGACATGATGATGATGGATTACGACAGATATCTCGAGTAAGATATAAATTAACTTACCTCGTTGTAAAAGTCTTCCTTTCCCTCTTCGACCGAAGGCAGCAATTCGTCTGTAGAATGAGGTGTCCTAGGACTAGGTGTCGGTACTACATGTTGTTGCTGTTGCTGTAGTTGCTCCCGCTGCTTTGCCAGTCGGAGTTCCTGAAGCGCTTGGCGTTGCTCCTTTTCGTTTCTCTCCTTCTCGAGTCGACGGGCGCTGTAGCTACGAGACGAGGAGGTCGAACTATGAACCGACGCTAAACTAGGACGGCGGGAACCTACGTGAAGAGAAAAATTATATGTAGAGATACAGTATATCCTCTATGATAATTCTATTTTCTACGTTAGAATAAATATAATATTGAAAGGAAGAAAGAATCTATTTTACAGTAGATAATTTCTAAGCTGAACTTTCTAAGGCTGTAAACTTTTGAGTGTGAGATTATAATATATATTCTTACGATACCTTTATCGACGCGATAAATATTCGATAAAACATGGGAATAGAAGCTTGCGAAGATATGTAGTGCTATAAATTGAGCAAATAGGTATATGAATGAACATACAAGAATAGGAGTAAAAATAGCAGTGGATTATTAAATATATATTTTTCTGCTTTTGATATTTTTTGGAAAAAAAGACTTTGATATTCTAGACTCTAGACACATGCTAAATTTATTAAAAAAAAAAAAAAAAGAAATATTGGACTTGAATACAAAATGTTTTGCTATAATTTTGTATTTTGCAATATAATTGCAGATGTTCTGTAAAATAACTCATGCATATGATAAATTAGAGGAAAGTGGTACCATGTTTGTGCAAACAGTACAAATTCACAATTGAAAAATAGTTAGCATTGCAAATTATCATGATATATTAATGATGTATATATATTATAATAATTATTTACATGTTAAATGATATAAACAAAAGTTTTTCTTATAAAAATATGCTAAAATTTAAAAAATATTATTTTCTTATAAAGATCTGCTGAAATTTAAAAAATATTAATTAAAAAATTATTGTTTTATAAATTTGATTAATAGAAGCAGCATTAAAATGTCCGTAAATATGTAATTTGCATGTAATATTCGCAAAGGTATCAAAATGCATATTTTTATCACACAAAGGCGTATTTTTACAATAAGATACATATCTAAAAAAAAAAAAACAAACACGTAAAGGAATACATAAGCTAGCAAAGCAAGCTATTCTAAAAAATATAGTATATATTATTTTAATATATACATATGTATGTATGTATGTATGTATGTATGTATGTATGTACGTATATTGTGTGTGTATGTGTGTTTGTGTGTGTCTGTGTAGAGAGCTTCAATTTTCCGGCAAGAAGATCAAGAACGTATGTGTCAAGTGATTAAACATTTGCTTTTTTGTCATTAATGGCTGCGTTCAGCAGAAAAAGCAACTTTGCAACTGTTGTAAAATTCTTTAATATGATTGGTTCTTGCCCTTAATTCCTGCCGGATAAAAATGTATAAACCAATCATATTAAAGAATTTTACAACAGTTGCAAAGCTGCTTTTTCTGCTGAACGCAGCTATTAATTCTATAGGCAATAATAATTTTATGAGCTCTTTAACATCTACACCGAGAAACTGGCCCCGTATATTATTTTGTATATATTTATTCATATGTGTGAGTACACGTGTGTGTGTGTGTGTGTGTGTGTGTGTGTGTGCAGCGAGCTAGCTAGTGCGTAAAGATTTCGTATTTTTTCTAAGCCTTACCAGAAAACATTCGTTCATAAACGAGCAACGAAATCGGCCGCTGCCATCTTGCTATCTCGTAACACACTTGTGCTGCATTTTATTTATAATCTTATGTTTTTTTCGCGTATATAGATCTACATCTATATAGTTTTGAAAGAAATACCGTATATGTATATCTTGTTATAATTATTCATTTATTATTTATTTTCTTTGAGACGCTGATGGAGCTAAGAAAGCATATTTCTTATTTTTAGAAGAAAAGATCATCATGGATTATATGTATGTACATGTATGTACATATAACTGACACTCATAAAAATAGCATGTAAACAGAAAATAACAATTGTGTTACGATGATGTAAGACCAACTAAATACAATTAGTGAAAATAGTTAGAAGAGGATAATTGTATCCAAAGTTGAAAAGTTTCTCTTGCATATATTCAAGTAGTATTATATATTATATGTGTTTTGTAGAACAACTATTAAATTTGTCCAGCGAATAAAACGCGTTACGGACGAAGTTACCAAGGGGACGGAGATCTTCAGCGAGATGCGAATGTCTAAAACACCTACCGACAACAGCCAATTATCATGACTATGTAATAGCGACAATGATATGATTTGCCATGAAGCATCGTTGCTGCCGCGGTATACCATCAGTCATCGTTATAATTAATCTTCCTTTTATAATTACCATCGTAGCTAGCACAAGAAGCAAATTGCGTTGACGAGCATAGAAACGAAACGCAAAGGATAAATGGAGAAGTATGAGGAAAGAACTAGAGAAACAGAGTTGAGAGAAACACATAGCCACGACGGGGACACATGATTCTGTAGTGTCAGGATAACATTTGTGTGAATGAACACAATAATATTAGTAAATAGTAATGTTGACGATATCTCTTAACGAGAGCAGGCAATATTCTTACAACCTCATTTTACGTTTGTGTACTCGAATCGCGTAACTACAAACGGAGTTCGCGATATTTGATGTAATATATGAGCGGATCGATAAGCAAATAGGAAGACGGAGAGAACGTCAAAGGGGAATAAAGGGCGTATTCGTATGTATACGATGGAATGTGAGATATTCGGTAATAGAGCGAGACAGAGAGAAAGAGAGAGAGAGAGCGACAGAGACAGAAAGAGATCGTTGATCGTCTACCGAGGCCGTCGGACGATCCTTCAGCTACGTCACTAAGAGTACGTCGATGCTTGTTGTTGCCTTTGGTCGCCTGAAGGTGACACGATATAAGCAAGATAGCGGCGGCCCGTGCCGCACCTGCTCTGGACGCCGGTACCAATGGTCCGCGGCTGCCACCGCTGCTAGGCCTCCTGGTGAACGCGCAGCTAAGGGGCCCAGCGCTGTTACTCCGTTGACTCGATCGCGAGGACGGTCGTCCGTGTAACGTCAGCGGGATGCCTGCAAAATTATTTTCGGGGAATTATTTACGTTAAATTAATTAGTTAATTTTTTTCCACTCATTTGAAACGTCTCATTTAATCTTTAACGGATGTTTCATTTAACCTTTTTAATGGGTATCTCATTTAATCTTTCGAATGAAATTTGCCGATGATGTTTACTCAATGTTTTGGATAAAGATATTTCGCGGATGCTATTTATATATTTAATATGTATATTGGATATATATGTACTGATAGCAGAGGATATGATATATTTTAACATTTTTTTAATATTACATATAATTATATTAGACAATCAAAATTATAACGATCATTAAAAATTATCATTATTTCATTAAAATTAAAAAGTTATACACAGAGAAAGATGTTTGCGATAATATTTCTTTCTTTTGCACGTGAATTCTAAAGTTATTATTTCTGTAAGGTAATTTATCGATGAATAAAAAAAAAATTAATACTTTTATTTCTTAGATTATTTTTAGTTGAGAGATATATTTAACTTCTTGATGTATGTGTGTACGCAATGTTTCTTTATATTTTTGAAAATTATTTGTTAAGATTCTATTTTCTTGCTGCATTTGGTTTGGAACAGTATAGTTTGATCTGTGACGTTATAAGTGACGAAGAAAGTAAAGCGAAGTAAGACGAGAATAGATTTCTCTTTGGAATATACATCTTATCGATATATAGACATCATTTATTGATTTTGTAGAAGCAAAAGTAGGTTTCTCACGAAAGGGAAGGAGAGTATTATTGTAGAAAATAGGATTGAAGATTTATATACGAATCGTGTTGCACGTCTAATGCAAAAGTATATTAAGTAATACAGTTTTAGAAAAGTTATAAAAATTAAATAGAATAATTTGTTCATATTTTTTTCATAAAAATATAATGATTGCATTATAAATTTTATATAATGTGTCATATATATGTGCATATGTGTCCTTGGCAAATTGTTAATTTAGCATTAATCCTGCAATAGTGTTTGGTTATTATATAAAATATCAATTTTCCCTAACTGAAATAAATATGTTCAATGTGAGAGAAAAAAAAAGATATACTATACACAAAATCCAATTATATAATATAAAAGCATATTCGTGAAAACTCATCATATTGAAAAAACGGAAATTGAGTGCTGCCATGCATTAATCGGGATATACAATATTAATTCTAAGCTTTTTTTTCATTAAAAAAAAAATAATAAAATATAAGATTATATAAAATAATAATAAAATATAAAGATTATGTCATTTTTGTGCTCATTTTTTTAAATTTGAATGAGAAGATTTAATTACAAAGAGAAAACCATGGAAATAGGATTACTACTTGTGTCATTATAATTAATGTCTCATTTCAGTATTTCTTCAATTATAATAATTGCAATTCCTATGATTCATTGTATCTTTCTGTCTGCAAATTTTCTTTGTATTAATTGATCATTATTACTATTGATCATCATTACTACCTGTATCGCTGGAAAACAGCATGGATGGCGCATGATTGGCGTTGGCGTAATGCCGCGGTCTTGTGTATCTCGCCCGGCTAAATAGTTTGAGTACGAAGCATATCATTGCCGTGAAGATGGCTATCCCCGATGCTATGCAAAGTAGGGTCGGGATGTCCGTAGTTATCAGCACCAGATCTATCGGAGGAGATTACGACGAATTTAGGAGGACGAAACTTGATGACTTGTCGCGGATCGATATCGAAATAAATATTCTCAAGGTTTGCTTAATGACGAAATTAATTTTAATGTTTACGGCAATCAATCAGTTATATATCTTATGTTAGAAAGGATTTTCATTAATTTTATACGATAAAATAAATGACGGTGACGAGAGACAAGGATTATGAGAACTTTTAATTAGAAATTGACCTTGTAATAGAATTATAGGAATCTTTTCGAGAAATATTTTGAATAAATATATAATCTTAAAATATATATATATTGAGAATAAATAGAGTATATACCTTCTGCGCAGAAAACCTTCTTATTAGGCCTAGAAAGAGCAACCCTGTGATATCCCTCGTCACAGTCGCATACTGCATTGTGTTGAACTTGGGTACACGTCGAATGTTGATCCGTAAAAGTGCACGTTGCACGATAAAAACACTGCTCCCCGAGTTTTTTGGCTGAAAGTAAGATTGCTTGAAACGACTTCACATATTGAGAAGCGTATCTCTTATTCAATATAGAAAGTTAATCAAAGTTTCATATACTTCTATAGATATATGTATGATACGTTCAATCTTTCCCAAAACTATTGATAGAACTTTGTTTTTTCTCGAATTTTTTTATTGTGTTATATCTGAATATTGTATCTTTAGATGTTTAGCTGCACTTTAATTTATAGACTTCTAAATTTATCTTGTGTTTTCAATTCATTATTAAACAAACGTAATATTATCTTTTAAATATAAATTTAATATTGAAATTCATACATGTCAAGTAAGTACTACACAAATTTTAAAAGTTTAGAAATTTAACGTAGAAAATAAATGAGTGCACGAAGTCTTTTCATGCTACGTCGTGCTTCATTCAGGCCATCAGAAGCGTGCGAATATTTATATTCACCGACCGTTACTATGGAAGTTATGATATCGGAACGACCTACTTGTTAGGTGTACGAGGGTTACTAAAGCCATTAGCTTTTACACATACGTTTGGCACATCCCTTAGTAAGTCCGAGACGAACGGGATAGAACTTTTCGCATTCGCAGAGGCCAGTGATTGAATCACAGAATACATGTTGTAGCTCGGGATTGCACATAAGGTCGCAAGGCGAACCCAGATACCGTCCTTTTTCTGTAAAAAAATCACGAGAGTAATTAATTTAATTGCTTTTGCAACTTAATCTTAATCTTAAATTTATCACAAACTTTTATATATTATACCTAGACTGCTAAAAGCGATGTGACAGATGAAGTTAGGGTAGCCATTTACAATTGGGCAGGATATATATATGTACATATATATATATATATATATAAGTTGAGTTAATACATACTTACATTCTTATATATACACTAAATATACACTTCCAATCTTCCCAATTATAAATGGCTGCACTTGTTTCATATGTCATAATATGAGATATAGCCGTGTTAACAGTTTAGATATAATATATAGAAGTTTGTGATATTTATATACATTTTATGCTGACATTTTTTACTAATAAAGACAAAAGAAATGATAACTTTGTGAGTTCTTTGATGGTGGTAGTAAATTGTTATATTTGCTGTATCATTGTCTTGTATTTCAATAATTTTCCGTTTCAATAACGCAGTCGATAAAACGTGGATATTGAAACAATAAAAATTCTTAAATTCAGTTCATTAATTCAGTTGCAAAATTTAAGTACAATCAACAATGAACTTATTTATTACGAGTTTACTGCCGGACTATTGTAGCCATGTGTGTGTGTGTGTGTGTGTGTGTGTGTGTGTGTGTGTGTGTATTGCACTATATTCTCGGTTCGTCTCACATTAGTAGGCCAAGCAATAATTGCTAACTCTCTTGGCACGTTTTCAAATTGCAATGTGAGACAATAACAATAATGTTACAATAAAATTTCCTATATGATTAATTTAAACTATAAAAATTAATTTTCTAAAACATGAGAACGTGTTTTTAATGTGTTTAAATTTATTACATATTTTTTATATGTTTAAACCAATAAAGTGTTACAGGTTCTTTCTCGTATCCTTCAAATCCAATACTTTTAATTTATTAACATAGTATTCTGTATCTTAGTAATCTTTTTATATCATTATCTTGATGATATGATTGAATATTTCTTAATAATTTCTATCTTAAATAAACGTTTTTATTTGTCAATTGCTTACGATTTACTTCTTTTTGGGCTACATATTATTTGAATAAATCGCTTATTTAATAATAATAACAGCAGTGAATGATAAACGTTTCGCGTCATTTAACAGCGACATGGACGCTTATGCAAATGCAGATATTTCAATATTACAGAATTCATTGTTTTGCGAATAATAGCGTCTGTGCGATCATAGTTTGTGTCCATTTGTGATGAGCATATACCGGTTTTGCATTTCGCGATTAGAATTGTGTAGCCTCTGAACTTTTTTACCAGGCCATATTTAATTTTATACTGATTAAAGTTCATTGCACGTACGAGTTACGGTTACTTCGCGTGCATTCCATCACAATTTCATCGAGCGAGAATTTAGATTGGCATGATTTACAGAGAGTTCACCGCAAGTTTTTAATAATACTTGATGGCATATAACACATGCACTTTCATTAAGTGTAGTTTAAAAAACTTTGTTCGAGTTATTAGAAATTATCTGATTATTTTGATTAAATACAGATCATTAAGAGTTTCAAAAAATATATTAAATGTGCAAAAAAAAAAAAAGATATTTTCTTTTAACATTAAATGGATATATTTTGTGCTCTATCGCTAAATCATTAATGTCATATAATATTTCTGCATTTCTATTATCGTGACTTACATCTTTTAATTTAGCAATTAAATGAGTTTGAGACATCAATAAGCTTGAAGCTTTTTTATTCTTTTTTATTACATATAATTTTTATATTATAACTAAATGGCTAAGTTCGTTAGCCTAATCTATCCCGTTCGATTGTTTCTTCCCAATTGAAAAAGTGCACAGCATGAATGAAAAAAAAAATTTTATATCAGTGATACGTTATTTTTTTCTTATGAAGTTTTATTCATTTATCATTCCAAACGTATGTAACGAACGCATAATATGCATTTGAACTTACATACGCGGAACTGGAGAGAACAGAGCTTCGCAGCATCCATTAAAATCAATACCGGTAGTATGTTTGGCGCGAAAATCAAGAAGAACACGTTTTCTTTTCGGTCGCGTACATTAAAAAGCCGTCTATTAAAAATACTTTTAATTTCTTCTAGAATCGTTCTGTTAATGTCAAAATAGCATTATGTATATATAATCTAAAAATAGAAAAGTAAACACACATAAGAGAAAGGAAATAAAATGGGTGTTAGTATTCCAGAATATTAAAAATTTTTAACAAAGCAAATATAAAAAAATATATATGATATAATGTAACATTTATTTAAATAAAGTAATTTTACATAGCATTAAAGTTAAATAATAATTGATATAATTTTTAAAAATTGGATAAAGATTGTTTTATAATTAGAAATAATTAATTTAAATAATTTACATTTTTTGGACAATATATTTTTTCTATCGCTTTTTAATAGTTTAAAAAATTATATTTATATAAAAAAATACACATTTTGTTCATATTAATCGAAAAAATAATACATCATGTTTTTGCAAAAGTTATAATACTTGAATATTTAATCATAAAATATCAATCATTGAGAATACATTCGGGAATAAAGCTTCATATATACTTTAATGAACATTCTCGAGGAACGTGTTTGCACATTCTGGAGCAAGCGCAAGCAAGGAGAACCTTGAGATACATTGCCTTCGATCGCTCTTGTCTTACGTGAAAATAGAACATTGTCGTGTCCATATTTCGATTACAAATTACGTTAATTATTAAATAAAATCTCGTATAACAATAGAAGCTTTATATAAATCAATATAAATTCAGTTATATTATTCGTATTTGTTTCAAAAATATTTTTTTTATTTTCGTTTAGTATTTTTCTTGTTTTATTGTCACTTTATTCATTTAAAAAGCGTAAATAATTGTTTTATTGTAGTATTGCTTACAAAATGATATTTTTTCAAACACAATTTAATTTGCATAATTTAGTTTTCAATAAAATACACGCCTCTGTGTTTATTTCAACTAATATTTGACTTAATATACTTCATCTATCACACATTTTCAAGCTTTTATATTTACAATATGCGTTTAATAATTGAAGAAATAACGCAAAAAAATTTAGATAGCACATAAAGCAAGAAAAGTATTCATTAGATTCATATATATCTCTCTTTTTTATTAATTCTTGATATTTTAATTTAAAATATAATAGATGTATATAAAAAAAATTATGATTTCAAGTAATCTTGATTGCACATATTTCATAAAATGTTGAAAAAGAAATATTTTTATCTTATGCATCTTTTATTTTAAAATAAATATAAATATAAAATCCGTGTAAAATCAAATAGAGATTTAATTTTGACTTTACTCTATAGCAATAATGCTATTTTGAAACAATTTATATTATAAATAAATTTTGTATAAGGCTATCTCTTTAAGAAATTAGAAATTTTATATGTATAAAATTTTTTATTTTACATAAAATAATGTAATATTATAATATTGTGATTCTTCAACTATTGCAGTCAGAATAATATTTATTGAAAAATCACCAATGCAGATATCATGCAGAAATCCATGCATTATGATTATACATCTTATTCATCTTTCATAAATATTACATGTAATAAGAAATAATCAATATCATCAAAATATCGGGGTTATTCGAACGATTCTTTCATTACTTTCACGAGTATTTCGCAAAATGTGGATTACAAGGATAATAATAGTATAATTATTATTCTTCTAATCTCTAATTGAATTTTTTCATTGATAAATCTGCACGTTTCTTTCTTAAATTTTTAGAGAAACGATAAATTTATTGATAATATTATACTTTAGAAGCTTTAAACAATTTCTTCATCGATATCCCTAAGTTAACGCATTACAACGTTACCATTAAGCTATCCGTAAAAGTCCTTGACTTTTAAATCTTTCTTTCTCAAGATGTCTCGATAATTATTGATATATATGACTTTGTCATCTTAAAAATTACTATTCTCGTACATACGTTCTTTCAATAATCGGCAAAAAAGCTTTGATTACGATTTTATGGAGATATACTTTAGATAATTTTTAGTGATTTAAGGATTTGTCATTATCGAATTTTGTTTGTTAAGTATAACTATGGTTACCGATCATCTACGAACGTGCAATTATTATCTCGAGCATTGTCATTTCTCTCGTCGTATTGAACAAGTCAATAATATACTTACCCGCGGTAATATTTTTATCAAACCAATTTTCGTCATCGTCACTGGATATCTGCTCGTCATCGTAGACGTCAGCGTCGTCGAGATAGCTGGATCCGTGCACAAACGCATCATCACCTCCTGGCCGTTCTCGTATCCGGCGTACCACCTGTCGTGGCGTGTCGCTGGTGCAGGGTGCAGGTATCAGGAAGACGACGAGACAGGTCAGCAGAAGCCAGCAGCAACAGCAGCAGCAGGTCAATCTCAGGGCGGACGGAAGCGCGCTCATCACCCCCGCGGCGCGAGTCAACCCCCGAAACCGACCACCGACGGCGCATCGACATCCTTCCCCGTCACCTTCCCCTCTCCCCTCCCTCCCTCCTTCCCTGCCACCCCCCTGGCGCACCCTCTCGCTTTTGATGCCCCAGAGAAATGTCTTTCACTGTGTTTACCGAACGTTCGTGTACATCTACTGCGTGACGTTAGATGAAACGTACACGAAACACATCCGCTGCACCTTCTTGAGGTTTAACTTCCACGCGTTCGCGGTACTGAGCACTATCCGCAAGAATGTCTAATTCGGGCCCGTTCGAAACCGCGCCGCCTCGTTCACTGAACACCGTAGTCCTCGCAGGGAGAACGAGGACGTAGCTGCAGCTGCGCGCGGCCGCTACTTCGACGCGGCCAACGAGCGCCTCGCATCGCCTCGTTTCACCCTCGCTGCGCTACGTCGATCGAGAGGACAGGGTTAGTCGTCGTGAGTCTGCCTTTCCGGAGAGCGGAGATGGCGCAAATGCATGTATTAGGTTTATTGGTTTGACATTAGTCGTTTTTTTTTTCTCTCTATCGCTGAGATTTTTCGTCACGATTTTCATAAATCGGAAGATATCGGGAAGAACCTTTGATTCTCTCGAGACGAATTTATCGACACGAAGCAACGTATCCGACGTTAACTTGCCGCAATTTACCGTAATCGATTCGCGTCCGGGTGAAAATAAGGGGCAATGGAATCATCCTGCCTTTCTCTCTTCAAGTTGGAGTTAGATTTTATCGTCAGCGAGCATCTACGATTGCAAGAGTGCAACTGGGGGTAGTAATTATAGTTTAAACGAGGTGACCGATATATATATATCTTGACCGTACATGTCCAAAACTGTTTCGAAGCTACAGCAATATTTCATTATAGTTGAACGTTGTTCAGTAATTCAAATTGCGCCATATCTTGTATTCAGACAACCTATTTACGCGAATCTATTCATGGATCCTTGACAATATTAACAGGATATATCGCGTGAGTTGTAATTACACTCTTTTTTGCACTGGATAGAATTTATTCTCTCTCTCTCTCTCTCTAATTATTATTTTATATAATTCTTATACCTATAAGATATTTTGATACCTTTTTAAAAAAATAATTAATTCTCATCAGCCTTTCTCCTCTCTTATATACATACACACGCATGACAATATGATTAAAATACTACTATAATAATATAAATATATATATATATATATATATATATATATATATATATATATACATATATATATATATATTCATATATATGTATATATATTACTAAAATCGATTGAATAATATTATTTAACTTTTTTTAGAAAATAATTATTAATAATAAAATATAATCTCTTATTTTTTTTAAAATATTTATCACTATTATTACAACTATATTACTATATCACTATTTTATCATGACAATTACAATTCTTCACGATGATTTTCATGTTGTTTCTTTCAATTTTAAAGATCGATCACGTTTTCAGGTAACAAAGATTCGGTGATGAAAGATTCTCGCATGAAAAGATTCGTCGGCATACCTGTTGTGAAACAAATCTCTCATAATAATCACCACATTGTCAAGCAAAATATAAATCTAATTATGAATAAGCTTCCTACTTTAGCATTTATTATAACGATAAAATGAAGCATATTAAGTGATTTGATGTTGGGGAAACTGTTAGTGTTTCTCTTATCATTCACGTAAAGCGACCCACATCCCATATGATTTATCTCGTACGTGCTAACGGAAGTAGGACGTGACAATTATCTTTTAATAGTTACATTATATGTTGAAACATAAAACTGTGAAGAACTTGTTGCAATTTTATCTATATATCTTGAAATATATACCTGCAATCAAGTTCCTCTTTTTGCGTCTGTGATACGTTGAATATATTAGCGCTATTAGAATTGTTGCAATTAATATGGCAATAGTTATGAGAGGCCAAATTATTTTGGCAACGTTAATAGAGGCGTTGTAACGAGGTGCCAGGTAACAAGGCAAATCTGAAAAATAAAATATATACAAATTCAAGTACTATTTTGATAAATAGTATACAAATTCGTTTTTTTTTAAACATTAATTTTGTATTATTTCGATCAATTTGTAAATAATATTTGGTAGCCAATTTTTTACGCTAATTTTATAATTTTTCTATAGATTCTTATTTTTATAAACTAATTAAAAGCGTTACCCAGTTTTTAATCGGTTTATATAAAAAGTAAAACCCCGATATTTTTTGTGAGAAAATAATATTTACAAAACTTTAATAATTATTTTTAGAAAAGCTCACAAAGTAAATATTTTTTCTCGATTCTATCTCCATCTCTATTTCTCTCTTTTTTTTTTGTTATAATATAGAAATATTTTTTATTATATAAAGCAAAAGTCATTTTTGCTTTATATAAAGAAGAAAATAAAAACTATATTTTTTTATATTGAATAAGAAATTAAATTTTTTATACTGTAGATAATCACTCAGAACAGAAGAATTTAAAAGAGAATGGAAGATATAAACTTTCCTATAGTTTTTGATATAAATAATTAATATGTTTTTAAGGTATAAATAATTAAACACATTAAAACTTTTGTGAATAAAAAAAGTAAGTAATGCTTTTGCTTTCTCAAAGCGAAACGCAAATACCTGTACTGAATAAGCAGCTGATAATAGGAGTCGTATTGCTTTTATCAGAGTGCACCGTGTAGCAGAATGATTTTTTGTTCAGATAATTGTTGCATTGATTACAATATGGTGCGTTCTCGTAGGCTTGCATAATTATGCTATTATTTGTATCGTTACGGATCGTGATTCTGCAACATTATGTTGTTTATTAAACAATTTATTAATTATTTAATGCTTTTTCCACGCGCGTATCAAACACGAGAAATCGGTAGGTGAGTAATATTTACCTACTGATATCGCTGCTATTGAAATCCATTGTTACGATGCATATAGTTGGTAGATCGCAATCCCGCCCCGTCCAACCGTAGTAACATTTGCATCTGTACTCGTTGTCTTCAACGATACACGTGCCGTGACCGCTACAATTGCGGGAACACACGGGAATGCATTCCATCTCAAAGCTAGACCCAGTATTCGGCACAAAATTGTCACGACAAACGCAATAATCCGGGGCGACACAATCGCCATTCTGACAGCCTCTTTCGCAAATCGGCTCGCAGAAGCTTTCGTTTCTCAGGGCAAAGCCCGCTTTACACGTGCAGCTATCTGGCGCTGTGCACGTGCCCTTAGAACATCCTTGGGTGCAGAGGGGTACGCAGGATGAATCGTCAGAATGTCTTACGTAACCGTCGTAACAAACGCAAGTAAGGGATGCAGTGCATATCTCATTATTCCCGCACGAAGGGTTGCAAGTAGGTTCACCGCGTGGCACACAAATACGCTTCATGCTATTGTCTAATGGCAAAGACAATTGATGCAATTTGATCCATGATGGTTCATAATCTTCGTCACAGGTACATATGTTTGGCGCGGTGCATGTACCTTTGATGCATTCAAAATCGCAAACTGGTTCGCATGAGCGTTGACGTGCCTCATTCCATATATATTTCTGGATTTTTATCAAAGGAATGACAAACATAATTTTTTTTAAAGAAACTGTGATTCGAGTATACTCTTAGGAATATCGTAATAGTATTGTTTTTTTACAGATTATTTATTGTTAGACAATAATTATGACTCAACAAGGACGTACGTACGTACGTACGTTCATCGCGAATAGCTGCCAATTAATTAAAACATCTTTTTATTGGTATTAAATGAAATGTTATTATAAAAAATCAGATTTATAAAAGATCGTAATTTTTTTCCAGTGAGAAGAAATATATACATATATATTTTTTTGAGGAGAAAAATCTCTCTCTTCTTTTCGATTTTTTTTATATCGAATTCTGATAATAAAATAGATATTAACTTTTATATTATATCATGTATAACTATATATATATATATGTCGTATACTTACATTAAATGCCACAAAGAATGACTCCCATGCTAGTTTTGTATTGAAGCGTTGGGTTAAGCGATACCCCTCGGAGCAAGTGCATGTGTTGGGCGATGTACATCTTTCATTCAGTTCACAAGGTATCGCGCAGTGCGGCTTGCAAATTGGATTCGTCTTATTGTCATAAATAAAGCCCTCGTCGCAGATACATACTCCGGGCGCGACGCACGTGCCGTTGCTACAATCCATCTCGCAGATCGGTTCGCATATGTATTTCGAACTTTCATTACGGTATCCGTAACCGTCGTTACAACTGCAAGCCTCTGGTGCGATGCAAGTACCCATTTTACATGGTTCGCTACAAATCGGCTCGCAAACGCTCGCATTCACTGCTGTGTAACCGTCATTGCAAAAACATATCTGTGGTGCTATGCACGCACCGAAAACACATACCTCGTCGCATTTAGGCACGCAAGTGAAGCGATCAAACTGGCCCACCTCGTAACCATCCAGGCATTTACAAACGTTAGGCGCCGCACAATAACCGTTTGTGCACGCGCGATCACAAACAGGCTCGCACGTAGACGTGGTGGAGTCGTTTCCGATTTTCTTGTAACCGGAACGGCACGAGCAGACATGCGGTTTGTAGCAATATCCGTAATTACGTTCGCATTCCTCGTCGCAGACGGGACGACAAGTGAATCCGTCCGAATCCATCCAGTAATCCTCGTTGCAGCTACA
This sequence comes from Polyergus mexicanus, assembly GCF_030449975.1. Lineage (NCBI taxonomy): Eukaryota > Metazoa > Arthropoda > Insecta > Hymenoptera > Formicidae > Polyergus > Polyergus mexicanus. Next base: position 6,462,389 of record NW_027223336.1, read on the forward strand.
TATGTCAGGTTCGACGCACGTGCCGTTGACGCAACCATTCGTGCACACCGGTACGCACGTTTCTTTGTCATTCGTGTCATTCAAAGCGCGATATCCTGTGTGACATGTGCAAACATTCGGTTCCAAGCAGTATCCCTTCTTGCAAGATTGCGGACAATGTGGTACGCATTCTGTACCAATTTGTACATAGCCTTTGCAGCATTCGTGTTCTACGATCCTTACGGTGTGATACTGTAAATGTAATTAACGAATTAGAGAATCATAGGAAAAAGTATAAGTAGATAAGAAACAAAGCAAGAAAGAGAGAGAGAGAGAGAGAGAAAGGTAAAAAAGCAATTATAAAAATGTTTATAAAATAAACAAGAAGATAAAAAAATAAAATAAAATTTTATATATTATTTGTTTGTGATGTAATACTAATTTTTGCATCGTTTAGATATTATTATTTACTGATGCATTTTTATTAAATTTTTTATTAGATTTGACATTTGATGAATATATAAATATTTGATCAACGCATAAATTTGAATATAGCGTACCAACAATTCAATATATTTAATTTTTCTGAAATTTTTTTCGTTAATCAATATCTCATCTATGAAATATTTTTTTAATTAATGTGAATTTCAAAACAAAAATTTACGATTGTACGTCAAAGTAACAGCGAGAAGAATATATTTGACATGTATATAAAAATTATCTTTTTTTTACTGTTTTTTGTTAAATTTTTTTTGTAAGATTTTTTTATTTCTCATTTCTATCTTATTTCTTATTTCTTATTACGTGTGTGATTTAATAGATTTGATTACCTCTTTCCTGTAATTCAAGCGAAACTTATGATAAAATGAATGTAGTGAATGATCTCGCATTTTATATGTTTCCATATAAGGAATGTATTGTGACAATTTACGGCTGCAATAAAATTAATAAAATTAATGTATTTTGAAAATATTATTTTTAAAAAACTTAGAATATATCTCAAATTCAAAAATAGATATTGAAAAACAAATTAAATTATAATATAAAGAATATAATTTTGATATACAGAAAGAAAGATTGTATAACAAATATAAAGATACCTGACCACTCTAGTACACATTGAATTATTACTTGGTATATGCACAGAAGGCTGATCATGCTCCATTACAAGTACGGAAATTTCACCATTTGTATATAATTTGTCTATTTGTAGAAATAGTATCCTGGCGATCAATATAGTGATCAAACTCTTAAACAACCCCATAGCACGTTGTTTCTATTATAAAGTTGACACTTGCTCCGTGAAACTTGAACTGACTATCGTAGCGCTTTCCTTCCATGTATTATCTGCTTTATCTTTTGCTTTTCATGCATATATGGGTTGTTTTAATGAGACAGGATGTGCTGTGCTATCAGAGAGTTTACTGAAATGCATGTGTATTTGTAGCATAAAGTTCATTTAAATATTGATGACATTTATGTTGAGACAATATAGGATAAGATCGTTCGCGTGCGTTTTAAAAGGCATTCTAAATGAGCCAGAAATAAATTTTTTGTACGATGTTTTTTTATACATAAAGATGTATATATCCTTCATTTCCTTTCTCTCAACGAAAGAAGACACCGAGAAAAAGTAAGAAAAAAAATATTTCGTGAAATTCTACAGCGCGTAGATAATATGCGTGAATTTTGTATGGTAGGCGCGTGCAGCATCAATTCCAAATCGTCAAAAGAAAGTTTAAAATTGCGAAACGCAAACAACAATTTTGCATTTTCCATGATGAACACGATTAGCTCGATTAGCAAATAATAGTCAATAATCTAGCAACCATTTTTTATCAGCTATAGAAGAGTATTTTAGTAGTCAAAATTCTGAATGGAAGCATCCGAATTTCTGCTAAATTATCACTCAATACATAAACCTGTGACAATGATAAAATATGACAACAATAATGTATTCCACAAAGCTGGTCGTTTAATGTCATGTCAATTACACAATTTGTGTAAAAGAGAAATAAAACTAATTAATATATAAAAACTTTAACAGTGAAGAAAAGGAGAGATTTTCCGCAGGCCGAGTTTTTCTAGTTTTCGCCAAATTTTAGTTTTATGAGACGAAAACTCAGCGTACAACGAAATTAAACATCACATAACAGTTAGGAATTCGAAACATGCCATATGGTACATACACAATTTTAATTCTTGATTATACTTTATTGAAAATATCTTATATTAATGAATATATACATTTTCAACTTCAGTTAACAATTAATTAATTAAGTTAATGATAAACAATTGTTTTTTTTTTTGCATTTATCATCGTTATTATTATAGAAATTTCCAAAATTTTGTATAGAGCTTTTCGTAGCATTTTTCATATTAAGAATTAATATTACTTTGTTCAAGTAATCCTTGCGTCAATGTATTGTGTCTGCAAATTACCTGTTCATCACCTATTAAAAAAAATAATTGGATGAGAATATTAATATATTAATCATATTTAGTTTGTTATTTGTATGTCTTGAATTAAAAAACCATATTTTTTTCAAGAATATTCTGATTATTTGAAAAAAGAATATAAGTTATAAACTTACTAATTTATTAACATGGCAAATTTTTTTTCTATGGTTGTGTCATTTTTTTATTTAAACATGCAGATTTATGGGAATCTCATTTTATTTTTTATTTGCGAAAGTTATATATTCGAAACTCATATACTCGAAACTTATATACTCGATTCCTTTTTAAAATTGATATTTATAACATATACTCTATTTTTTTCTAGCATTTTCTACATAAGCATATATAATTGAGAAATCATTTCTGTGGTCATTATTAGATAATATGTAATGAAATTTGATAATAATACCTAGACGAATTTCTCTATTTCGACGTTTTCGTAGCACTATATAAGTTGTTACTGCTCCTGTCAGAAGTAATATTCCGAAACCACATGCGATTCCACTTAGTTTGATAATTTCCTTATTATTTCTATACTGTCTGCTTAGTTCAAGGCATTCTATTGCAAAAACTGATAAATTTTTATTAGTCTGTCGCCTAATATTGCGAAGACAATTGAAAATTTGACATGAAAGAAAGATATATATATAATTCTTTTTGTATATATCCAGAAACAAATTTTTGAAAATTTTGTCTTTCTGTTTTTTTCTCATTATCAGAGATAAAAAATGCATGTTAAATAAATTTATATTTATAACAAACCTTTATTTATTAAACAACCAATTTGTGTTTTCTTTTGTGTATCATTAATGTGCATCTTAAAGCACAAAGTCTCGTTGCTTATTTTATTAATGCATTGAGGGCATATTGGGTTATTTATAAGTACATGCTCAATAGTATTATTTTGTTCTTCTATAACATTTAATCTGTAAGAAAATAAACGAGTCACAGATGATTTATAGACAATTCATTTCAGATCGTTATAATACAACATCAAAGTTTTTCTGATAATAATATCAAAGCATCCTGTTTATAGAAAGAGAAATGATTAAATATATATATTCATTGCTGTTATATTAATTATTATTATATATATTTAATAAAAAAGCATAAATTTGTAATATGCTGTATATTAGATACTTACGATTCGGTACGATTATCTTCATCGTTTAAGATCGAGATACACAAGGTTGGTTGATCGCAGTGCGGGCCGTTCCATCCGTAGTTGCATTCGCAAATTCTGCGTTCATCGATGCACTCGCCGTGAGCGCCGCAGCCACCCTGGCACGCGCGCACGCAGATATCTTTGATTTTCACGAAACCGACATGGCATTGACACTCGTCCGGTGCCACGCAGTCGCCGTTATCGCAACTCTCGCAATGCGGCATGCATCTACTTGCGTTTTCCAATCCATCCTCAGAGATAAAACGAGATTCCCAGATTTCGGATCCGATGCTCGAATTTTTTAAGACAAATCCGTCGTCGCATTCGCAGACTTCAGGTGCGATGCACGTGCCATTGTTGCACGTTGAGCAAAATGGCTCGCACCTACCCGTTTCCGTATTTCGATAACCATCGAAGCACATGCAAAGATCTGGCGCCGTGCACGTGCCGTTTCCGCAATCGACGGTGCAGATCGGTTCGCATCTAAACGGAACATCTCTTTCGTCATAATAAACCATGCGATAATTATCCTCGCAAATGCACAAGTCGGGCGCCTCGCAGATTCCGTTTATTTCGCAGACTGGGTGACAGATAGGATCGCATACGTTCATAGAATGCGTTGATTGACGATAGCCTGGTTTGCAATTGCATACGTTGGGTTGAACGCAAATACCATTCTTGCAGCTCGGATTGCAAATCGGTTCGCAGAGACTTGTACGATTGTTCTCGGTAGGTTGGTAGCCGAAGTTACAAGTGCATTTGTTTGGCGCGCTGCAATATCCATTAATGCAATCAGCTTCGCAGAAAGGGTCGCATATGTTCGAAGAATTGTTCTTGGAAGGACGATAGCCTTTGTTGCATGTACAAGTTTCGGGTGCACTACAAATGCTGTTTACGCAATTTCTGCTACAGATGGGTTCACAGATATTGGTAAAATTGCCGCCTGACAGTTGATAACCGGTATTACAATTACATGTATCAGGAGAGCTGCAGAATCCATTGATGCATTCTGTATCGCAGATCGGTTCGCACACTGAGTTATCGGCAAAATATGATATACTCTGAAAATCAATATTTTCTATATGGGTATAAAAAATTATTCTACGTAAAGTATGTATACGACGCTTCTTAAAACAATATTATAAAAAGTTATCTTGCAACGAATTTCTCTTTTTCTTCCGATACTAACGATTTTCTTAATTTGGGTCTTGTCAACTAGGCGATATCCTTCAAAACAAGTGCAAACATTCGGTGCGGTACAAACGCCAAACGGTTCGCAAGAAACTTCGCAGTAAGGCTCACAAACGTGTTTCGTTGATTCATCGCCACTCAGTTGAAATCCCTTGTTGCATGTGCATACGCTAGGTGCAGTGCATCTCCCATTGAGGCAAGCTTTTTCACAGACCGGCTCGCAAATGCGCTTCGAATTCTCAAGTAACCCATAGCCTTCGAAACAGCTACAGCTTTCAGGAGCTACGCAGGTACCCATGATACAGGCTTCGCTACAAATTGGTTCACACGTACTCGGAGTTTTTAAGGAATAATCTTTGTCGCAAGTGCATACGTTGGGTGCCGTACACGTGCCATAAAGACAATCATGCTTGCACTTGGGTTTACAGACAAATATATTGTCTGGATCAAGCTCATAACCATTATCGCAAGTACAGGTATCAGGTGCGGTGCATTCACCATGAACGCATGGATTTTCGCAAACAGGTTTGCATTTCTGGGAACAGAGAGATACGAATTTATCAACATGTGCTATTTTCTTCTTTTCTGTGTATTTGTTTTCTTCTAATATTAATATCTTTTTAATTGAGAGACAATAATTATTTTCACGCCGCATAACATTGGATATAATCTTTCACACAATTTCGATTTCACGTTTACATTGGCCGTGACCACCGTGTTAAGAAAAAAAAAAAAAAAAAAAGAATTCGAATTTAACAAAATCAAATGAATTGTATTGTTTACCTACGTTAAGTACTCTGAGATCGACGTTATAAATTATATTGGTATATCCATTTAGACAAGCACAGTGATTGGGTTCGGAGCAATATGATCCTGTGAGACATGATAAAGTGCAAACAGGTTTACAAGTGTAACCGTCTATGCTTAGTGAGTATCCATCATCGCATGTGCAAACGTCAGGCGCGGTGCACTTGCCATGCACACAATTGTGATTGCATATAGGGACACAGACAGGATTGAGAAATATATGCTTCTCTTCGTATCCATAAGAGCATTTGCATATATTTGGTTTGATACAGCTACCGTTTCCACATCTAGGCTGACAAATTGGTTCACAATAATATTTTATATCCATCAAATCTGTCATATTTATCTTAAGCTCATATCCGTCGCAGCACGTGTATCTTTTGCGCCATGATGTGTAATACTAAAAATAAAAACGGAGTTTCAAGCTCGTTACTAACATTGTAATATTTGTGAACAGAAGCATTTTAAAGAATATAAATATAGAATTATTTAATTAATATAACTGAGTTGACTAACAGAAAATAATAAAATCTTTTGAAAAAATAAAATTTTTTTTCTATACACTATAAAACTTATTATTCGAATATATATTTTTTAAATATTTATATATTAAATGTCATATATTAAATGATAAACTACACACACACATATATATATATATATATATATATATATATATATATATATATAACTCAAATAAAGTTTTTATTAAAGCAGATATTACTTGAAATCAGCCACAAAATAAGACTGTTATATTTTTTACATTTTAAAAATTTTAATTGCTAAAATTCTATCCCTTTTAAACCTTTATACATTAAAAATTCATATTTTGATACGAAAAAATTATTTTTCATCAAGAAAATATTAATGCGCTACAAATGTATTTATATTATAATTTTCTGTACATTAATAACATTTTATACGCTCAAATCTTACCTCGAGTTTATAATTCCATCGAGTCCGAGTCTTATAAAAGATACCCCACGTCTTCTCTTTATATGTTTCTAAGTATGGAACTTCTTGGGATATTCGAACACTGTAAACAGGGTGATATTTTAACAACGTTAGCTTGTTTGTGTACCAATCACATTGAATATATCTGATAAGTACTATCTTGATTTTTATAAAAAGAGAGAAAAATATATATGACTATATCTTACCTAACTGTTTTACTACATTTTCCTTCTCCTTCAATGATTTCTATATCAGGATAATCAGAAAGATATCCTTCATAAGATTTCAATAATGATAGAACTTCAATAATCAATCTGTTTTGTAGAATAGTAAGAATAAATATGACATACAAAAATTTCATAATTGCTAAATATAGAAAAATTTATCTTCGAGAGGAGACAACTAGCGAGAAAAAGCGATTAACGCATGGTCAGTTATATATCACGTCGCGAACTAGACTAGAGGCTGCTCTTCCTCCCTGTTATGATGTAGCGCGTTATCAGGATTCGACAGGATGTTAGCTGTTGTCAGGAAGCAACAATTAAATTCATATAAATCCTCAACTTATATATGATAAATTTCTCTCTTCAAGTATAATCTTTATTTCATATAAATTATTACTAAAAATTCTTTTTATGTATATGCATTATGTGTTGTAGGTTGAATTGTTAATTTATTTTGAGCATATTAGTAAAATGTTCGAAAAAATATCTAGATTGTATTACAAAAATTCTCCATTGTATAAAAAGCACGTATTTCGCTTGCCTATTTAAACTGCAAATTATGCAGAATATTCCTAATATGGAAATTTTTAAAATTTGTTAAATTACTTAAATATATTATAACATACAGCACATACTCATTATGCGACACTTGTTGAATATCTAGTGCACTCTTTTTAAATGTATATTGCATCAAGCTATAAAAACTATATAATTATTTTATGATGTAAACGAATTGATTTCGCATGTTCAACAGTGCATAAACGGAATCTACATTTTCTCGAGAAAACTTAGTTGAGTTGACATACTGGGTCAAGGATGCAATCCGCAGTGATCCATTTACGATGCAACAACATTGATTGTATGCAAAATAAACGGTTGCACAATAAACGATTGCGTTTATATTTAGTTTAAAAATATTTTTACGTGTTTTTATTAATTAATATATTTATTGGTCGCTAGAGTTTTTTTTCATCTGACATTTTATTTGTTCAAAAAAAATTATATCCGCAGATTATTTCATACAATGATATTCAAGAATTTGTATATGAGATATCAGTCAGTAATCAGAATAATTATTATACAGAAACTTTAATTATATGTATATAAATGTACGATAATATTCTATCTGTATAGTATTGTTTGATACATTTTTCAAATGTCATATATCGTTACAAATATAATATATTGTACAGCAAAAAACGTACATACGAATGTTGTTTTACAATTTATTATTATAAATTGATGAATAAGATTTTTTAATTAGTCATAATGCGTGAAAGTTCAATCACTATTCTAATATAAATATCAATACGTTTCGTGTCATTAGTTCTTTACATTTTGAAAATATCGTTTATTCTTGCGGGGCACATATCCGCCTTCGCATACCGGCATGCATTTTCTGAGGTCATCAGTATCGTGAATGTATCCTTGATTGCAGGTGCACTGCTCCGGTCCAGTGCAATAACCGTTTAAGCACGGTTGCTGGCACACGCTCGTAGCCGTACTATTCCTATCGTTTCGGACGCACTTATCAGTCAAAGGAAATGTTGCGGAATCCCGAATCGCACATAATTCGAGCACCGTCCCTTCGGATCGCATCCGTATTCACATTACGGAGGATCTGCTAGGGAAACGCATTTACCGATAATATCGCGCGTAAAACCGGATTTGCATTTACAAATGTTGAACGCGGGGCATTCGCTAGTGCAGGCAGCTAGGTAATGAGGGATGCAGGTCTCGCGGTTATTGTAAGTGTTGGGATATCTGTAAAATAGTTTATTTAATGTTAAATTTTTTTATGTTTAACGTTTCGCAAAACATATTTTTTAGACAAAGGGAAATTTTTTTAAATAAAAGTCGTTTGGTTCTGAAGAGGAAAGAAGATAGGAATATTAGTTAGACCTTGGGCGGCGTTGTTAAAGTCACATTGAATTTTTTAAATTAAAACGTTTATTTTTTATTATATATTTTTATAATCTTTGTCGAGATCTTTTCAAAACACTATAATAAAGTATTCTTTCATAAAGTATTTTTCGAGTTATTTTATATCATAATCTGACATATTTTGATATAAAAAATAAAATATTTTGTAAAATATTTAGTTTTCGATAATCTTACCGTAATACGTAATATTTTATATACAGAATAATGAGACAAATCAATAACAAAAAAATATGTATGAAAATTATTATAATTAAAAAACATTTAGTTACTTACTTTACCTGAATTAAATTATCCGAAGGGATGATTATGCCGAATTTAACATTTATATGCATATAATGTCTTGAGAGCAAATAATTTCTTTTTCAAAAGATTAATTAAATTATGGTTTTAAAAAATAAACATTAAACTATCATGTAAAATATGTTTTCTGAATCTGTATGTTATATAATCCATTTGATATCATCCGAGAATGAATATATGCTCGCTTCATCAAACTAATCTATGTATGAAGACGCTTTCATCAGTTTTTCGGTACATCTCGGAAACGTTTATTCTTGCGGGACACATCTCTGCCGACCTTTAACACCGCTTTCTTTCCGATAGCCGGGATTGCAAATGCAAAAATTCGGCAAAGTGCATACACCGTTCGGGCATCCGCCAACGCATACCGGCACGCATCTTGAGCGCGTGACATCACGAGTGTCGTATGTGTATCCCTGATTGCAGGTGCACTGATCCGGCCCCGTGCATTGGCTATTCAAGCACGAATGATGGCACACGTTCGCTTCCGTACCAACCCCCTCATATTGGATGCATCTACCTGTATCAGGATTGATGCGGAATCCCGGATCGCAGACGCACACATTTGATGCGACGCACCGTGCGTTCTGACCGCAACCGTATCTGCATTGCGAACTGGTCGCATTGGAGGATGCCAAGGGAATGCATCTACCGGTATCGGGATCGCTGGCGAATCCCGGTTGGCAAGCGCATCGGTTATACCCAATACAGGTGCCGTGCGGACCGCAGTCGTATCTACAGTCGCCGGAATGTGACGGGGTAGCGGATGTCGATGCGGGGACGCATCTACCGGTATCGGGATCGCTCGCGAATCCCGGTTGACAGGCGCATCGATTATGTCCAACGCAGGTGCCGTGCGGACCGCAATCGTATCTACAATCGTCGGAATGTGATGGGGTGACGGTTGTCGATGCGGAGACGCATCTACCGGTATCGAGATCGACGATATATCCGTATCCGCATTGCGATGAACCAGGGCTAGTCGGGACGCATCGGCCGCTGTAACGGTCCCGCGTGTATCCGGATCTGCATCTGCAAACATTCGGCGCGATGCATTCGCCTCCGTCGCAGCCATTCGGACAGTCCGGCACGCAACCGCCGGTACGATCGTGCGTGAAACCGGGTTTGCATCTACAAATGTTGGGCGTGATACATTCGCCACTAGTGCCGTCGCAATTGTCTGGGCAGTGAGGGATGCAGGACTCGCGATCGCCATGAGGATTAGTGTATCTGTAAAATAATTTATGTTTCAGCAAAGAACGTGTTGAAAATATCGTAATCAGTGCGAGATGTTCTGCGTTCAGTATAACAATCCAAAATGTATTATCTAAAAATCTAATCCATTTGATAAAATTCGTAATACTTTGCAAATGTATTACATATGTCATGCCGAACATAACTATTTATATCTCAAATTTTCTAGCATCTGTCTCTCTAATACAAATAATATTATTTACCCAAGTATCAGTGTAGATGTATAAAAATTAAAAGATAAATTATTTATATGATTGCATAAAATTGAATACTACAACTATTTGCAGCGTAATATCGTGTTCGATGAATTTAATATTGATATATCGATTATACACACATAGATATCTCTTCGCTCCTGTTAAAAACAGATTACAAATATATACAGCTCCATAATTATGAGGCAAAATTTAATCATGCTAGAGATTGCGTAGTCACCGGGGAGATCGTAGGATATTTGAAAGGATAAGATAATTACCCCTCGTGACAGGTGCATACACCTGGCGCGCTGCACATGCCGTGCACGCAGCCTCCCTCGCAAGCGGCTATGCATTCTTTGCGCTCATTCAGAACATATCCTGATCTGCATCGGCAAACTCGCGGCGCCACACATTCGCCGTTTTTGCATCCGTCAGGACAGATTGGCTTACACTGACCATTTACCTCGTCGTAGCCCAATTTACAAACGCACACTTCCGGAGAGAAGCAATATGCATTCTCCTGGCACTGATACGTACAGACAGGCATGCAGACACCATCTTCGGGACGCCATCCCGATTGACAGCTGCAGATATTCGGTCCTGTGCAGCGACCACCGAAACAGCCGCGATCGCAATGCGGTTCGCACAAGCCGCTTGTCACATTGCGCTCGTAGCCTTCGCAACAGTCCAATATAGTAATCCAACCACCATTGTGCTGGTCAACAGAACATTTATCTATTTTTATAATTGCCGTTTTAAAAGAGCTGTTTGAATAATTTTTATTGAATTTCGTAATAAATATACAAATGTTGCATTCTAAAATCTATTTTTTATAAAATTTAGTTTATTATATTTATCAAAAATTATCACGTACGCGAGAAAATTTTCAATCAAAAGAGAGAGAGAGAGAGTTACTTACAGATTGGCCTTCTGGTGGTTGAGGGATGGTATTATAAGGCGATCCACTAAAGTTTAAAGTCAAGACATGACTATATCTACAATAAACAGATATATTTTATATTATGTTTAGTGTGAGCGTATATTAAATACAAAAAATATGAAAGCAAAAAAATATTGAATTGTGATATTATCAGAATTGCACCTGTATCAAATAAAAAAATTGATTACTCACGGTACCGTTTTATAACAAAGACTATTTTGCGAGGAATTGGTGCTACCGTGATAGTTTCCGCTTGACGGATAACGTGGTCGATGTCCACCCTTTACACCATTCGTTGCCCTAGTGCTGACACACAGGCACGTAAAAGCGACCAAGCAGATCAACAATCTTTGCATGTTGCATGAACGATCGCAAATTTACTACTGGATGCTTATTTTCGGTTAGAGAGCGGGCATCATCGCGATAAGAGTGTCGCAGAGGCCAGCATTTTTCATCTTTTCGATTAAACTACGCAGCACACTCGTTCGAGGAAACGGTTATCAGTTATGCATATCGATATGTCAAAGAGCCTTAATGGGGCCAATAAAGCGTTTGTGTGTCCGTTTCTTCATATTTTTTTCTTTTATCTAATTGATTAGGTCATTACTAACTGGGACATGATTGACTCATTCAATGCGATTTTAATCGCGTGAATAAATTATTCATTGCAACTTGTAACTTTGTATACAAATTGAAAGAAGAAAATAATATATCTCAATTAAATTATAGTTTAATAATATTACCAGATATTTTGGACGTAAATCATAAAAATTTCGTTTTTGCAAGTTTTTACATCTGAATTTTAAGTAAAACTTGTGAAAAATAGTTTTCTTTATAAATTACACATTTATGCTATGCACATATCCAAAAAAAAAAAAAAAAAAAATTACGATAAAGTATAAGAAAATATTTAATGTATGAAAGTTACTATAATTAAAAAACATTTATTACTCTCTTTATCTGAGTTAGATTATCCGAAGGGAAGATTATACTACATTTAATGTTTATATGCATATACGTTTTTTGAATTTGTATGTGTCTTTATTTTGAATTTTGCTTTACATATCGGCGTTGTTTATACAATCCGTCTGATATCATCCGGGAATGAATGCATGAACGAATCAGGGCGATAATAAGACAGAGCAAGAATATGTTAAATGCGATAAGTGTGCACAACATATGTTTATTTAATTATGATAAGTTAACGCTGACTGTAGATAACAATTCCTTGAAACGAGTACAACTATTTATTGCAGAATGTACTTTTTTGTATTTAATCGAAGGGATCGTGGGTTTTTTCTTATTTTCTCTTTTTATAAAAACTATTTTTTTTTATATAAACGAATGTAAAATTTTTAACGTTTTTACCAACAATAATAACATATAATCTAATATTAATTAATCCTTTCGATGATCCTTTAATTTTTTTGCAAAAACATCTCAGCATATGAAGTTGTAGTAACGTGACATCTTATAAAGCAATAATACAAAGATGAATGAATGTGACGATTAAAAATATATTTAGAAGATTATATATTAAGCTTATATAAGATATATATTTTAATACATAAATTATTTTATTTTATGTTATACATAATTATTAAAAGACTTTTTTAACTTTTATTAACATTATATTTTTCTACGATGCATATACATTGCGATTTGATATAAGATTCTAATTCTTTGGTATTATTTTAACAAAAAAAAAAAAAAAAAAAATATATATTAGTGTGCTTCCTCTTACGAGTAAGAATTTATATCGTTGATTAAATTATCACTTAATTACATATTACTACTGATATAACTCGGAAATATAGCATACATATTATTATTATCATGAACTATTGGAGTATGTTTTCACGCGTAGAAAAAATACTACATTTTTAAAATGGAATTACTATAAAGTAATTCATATAAAAAAATTATTAAAGTTAATTCATATAAAAAATTTATAAAACATTGTTAAAATAAATAATAATGTTATGAAAAAATTGTTATATAAAATTCTTAAATTTAAGAAAAAATTATTATGTTTGATATTTTGTTCCGTGAGCAATGCGACAATATTTAATGTACAAGGATTGCTTGTAATATATTAATCGTGGATTAAATGATTAATGTATTATTTGCGTAATGTTATTTACAGAGTAATCGATGTAAATTACATAAATTACGTCAATACTGAGTGAAATTGTCAGATTTATCAGACAATTTATTTTTGCATCTATTTATTCGTAAGCAAGATATATCCGCATCGACTATACAAATGTTTAATACTATCTAGATAATGATAGAGTACGTTAGCACGCTGTATTTCCCTGCTCGTTATACGGGGCTCTATTATTTCGCGCTTTTCACCTAATTACGCAATCGTGATCTAGTGCATTTTCTCTCCCTCGATTTGACGTCATTCCGTTGAAATAGTTGATTCAGAAAGTTGCACGCTCCATTGATTAAATTCTATCGGCGGTCATTGACAGTACGATGCTTAAATAAAAAAACTTGTTTTTCTGCTTATCCACTCAATTACAATCACGTTTAGCCTTCAATGGCTGTGCGTGTAAGGTCGGAAACCAGTATCCGCATATTTTTCAATAGAATCGAAAAATTGACTTTTTACCGATTATTTATTTATAATAGATCGCTTTTCGTCTAAAATTGTTTAATTTTTGTCTTATGACAATATCGCATTATTAACTGTAGGTGGACTTGACCATGAATGTAATGAATAATGTTTTCATCACATATCCTTGCGATTGGATAGGGGAGTGGTTTGTAAAGGTATTTCATCATATACATGCTCCGTATTATGATCAAAGTTGGTTTGCAGACGTATCAGAGTTGCTGATGGTCGATCATAATGACTGTCTTGTAATAGATCTATGATTCACAATATGTATATAAAACAATTGGAATATTTTAAGAATAATAATATTTTAAGAGTATCAATAAAAATAAGAGTTTTATAGTTTCTTTTTATTAAAGCAACAATTTTAATATGATAACTATATATATATATATATATATATATATATATATATATATATTATATAAATTATTCATTGTCAATATATTGTAATTACTATCTATTAGATTTTTTTACTAATCTAATGGAGGCTAATTTTGTACCTATTATGATATTGCTGCTTTTTTGCAAGTACGATAAATTTTATAAAAAAAATGAAAACTTACCGCGTAGATTACCGGAAATTCGCAGACCGATTGTAGCGGCGCCATTAGCATAAGTATTCAAAGACTCAATGCCATCGACAGTCAATATCGTTTCCGGTTCCGTATTAGTAGCAAATATGGGATTCAGACGAATCGGAGGTGCTAAAATCGTAATCGGCAGATATATTTACGTGTACGTATGCGTTGGTACAGGAGAGTTGATTAGCGTACAAAGGACTAGGTGATATCGTACAACCGATTATATGTAGCTTCTTCGCTAGTTGTGACGGTCAAGACTATCGTCACGGTCGGTTATGTGACTAGAGGGTCAAGGACATACGGATTTCACTAACAATTCAAAACCAAGAAGAGAACGTTGCATCAAGTGAATGTAATGCTCGATACTCACGAGGCAGGCTAGCGTTCACCACTGTTGACAATCTTCCGGTGTTCATACTTTCGCGTTCTTGGCTCTTGATCTTCTCGTCGTCGTAAACGGCAAGACGAACGGTTTCGAACAATTTAGAACGCATGTGAAGAACCATAACCACCGCGAGCGAGGTCAAACCGAGGGAGACGATCGCAGCCACGACGATTAGAGCGATGTCCAATGGAATCGGCGCAGATGTCTGAATGTCATCTGTCGTTGCAATAAAAATACTTCGTTTTAGTAGATGTCGAACGCAAACGTATGAAATGTGAAGATATTTTTAAATAATCAATGTTTCGAATATCTCTAGAAGTAACACCTTTATGAACAGTTTTTACATAATTGATATTTGGCATGTCGATGCTTTCGTCATTTTGTACGTGTCTGAGAAACGCGTTCTTCGTTTCGAACTTTTGCCTATCTTTTTCGACGTCCCTTCTACGTTCGGGAACAGAGACTAATACAATTACAGGTCGAGCAGTGGTCGAAAGATTCTTTATTCGCGTTCCGTTTGTTGTTGCTTTCTGAGGAGGGATTGCGATCGAAGCTGTTGCCGGACTCGTCGTTTCCTGGATATAATTCGTGTCATTCCAACTGTCATCTACGGATATAAAATTAAATATTATAACATTTTACAATATTCTTAATTTGTATTATTAGTTAATTATTAAATTATATTAAATTAAAGGACAATCTATCGTTTACACGAAAAAAAGTATTGTGTATTGTCGATTATCGATCACGGCAGCGTAATCGTTAAGTAATGCGTAAACATCATTAACAAATTTTTTCACAACGCATAAGGGGAGTGAGAAATATAATAATTTGGTTGATGCTCTTTAACTAATAAATTTTAATTAATAAATTTTTCTTGACACTTCTGTCCAATTGTTTCTGACGCTTAAAAGCTTGAAAAGCCATTTATATATCTGTGGAAGGAAACGATTGCGCAACACGCATACAAATGCTTTCTTCGGTAAACGTATTATCTCACCTTCTGTCTGGCGCTCGGTAGTCTTACGCGGCGCCGAGACAACTTCTGTGTAATCCATGTTGCTAATTCTGGGTGTTTGTACGCGTTCAATAGTAGAGCTTTGCAAATAAGAGGGTGACGTTTGTTCGATTAAAGAGGCGTCATCCTTTGTACATTTTCCGGTTACGGCATCGCAATTATTGTCCCGGTTTTGACATGTGCAGTTGTTTGCACAATCTGGACCCCATTGGCCGATTGTACAATGCTCTTGGCACCTGCAAAAAAATAATCGCTTTCACAGCATAATTTTTATTTTAACATATTAAATATTTTTCTGCCTTAATTTCTTGGCGAAAGCTTATGTATGAGATTTTTTAACCGCTTACTGTGGTCCTTGCAATCCTGGAGAACATTGACAAGCGCCATTTATAGGATCACAGATGCCATTTTCACCGCATTTGCACACTTCCGTACAGTATAGACCCCAGGTTCCTATCGGGCATCCTGCGAGATGAAATTAATATTCGATATTTTATAAACATATAACGTTTTAACATTTACAAGAAATAATGTCTAATATATATTTATTTTACTAATATCTATTTATACTATATTTTTCAAAAAAATTTACATCTTAAACTACAATATCAATATATTTTACGGATATTTTAGACTATATTTTAATATATTTCCTTGTAATATATTATTATACATTACGCAATAATGATATAACGTAAATAATTAAATGTAATTGCCGAAATTAACAAATCTCTCGAAATAGATGTAAAACATATATCTAGGAGATATTTTTACGACGAATGAGATTATCATTGTGCGAATATCTTTTATAAAGCATTGATGTCCCGATTATGTTATATGTCGTGATATCGGACACTGTATCTGATCGACTCCATACCGCCCACGACCTTCTTGAATGTTCATGGGAAAGTAGCGGCTTCGTAACTTCCGGGCTTCCGCAACTTTCGAAACCCCCGATTATATTGACGCAACAGTTGCATGCAACTTTTGCTTGTTCTATAATGCGATAAATCTGTAATTTTGTTATTAACCCATAGCCTTAATACTATAAAAAAATGTAAAATAATTTTGGTAAATTCAAATATTGCAAAAAGCGTAAGATTAATAAATGTTAATAAGTGTTAATATTGTATAAATCACGAAAAAAGAATTGATTGAAATTGGTAATGTGAAAAAGCAAATATTATTTTAAAAATCTCTTATTCATGCATTTTACTGCTCTAGAATAATTAACGTTTAATATATTTCCGTCTTTGTTTTATAGTAATTTTGATTATATCATTTTGCAAAGATGTGTAATATGATATTGGTTTTAACAAGATGTGATAATATTGCATCCTACTCATTATTATGATTTACGAAAATATTGTTTATTATTGGAATTATTATTTATCCTTGACAAGAGTCATTTTATATATGCGTTCTTTTGATAATGAAAGGTCGGTTAGTTTTGTAGAGCGTAAAATTTCGCATTGTATGCATTTTGCTTTTATCCGTTTCGAATTTATTCGCTCTCTACACTCAATTCCGTTTCACAATCGGGTAACGCATCATTTATTTTCTTAGCCCCAAACACATTTTTTGAGTGCGGCTCATCTATTTCGAAATTGTCGCTGAATTTATAAATCACACAGACCTTGAAAACTAGCACAGTAAGTTTATTAATTATACCGACATTTAAAGTTCTTTGAAGGTCTACTACACTGTGCGACTTTGTATATATATATTTATAATTGTTTATTGCCTTGGTTTACGTATATATCTTTTTAAATGTCACAGCAATTTATTAGCACTTAATTAGGTGCAGATATTATTCTGTTTCGATAAATAGTTACAAGTATCATCGTCCAAGGAGCTTGTTTCAACGACCTTCTAAAATGCCTTTGTTGTTTTATTTAAATATTATTTAAATAGATTACTTTCATTATTTATATTAAGAATGATGTCACAGATGAAACTAATGTTGTCTTAAGTAATCATATATGTCGAGTAATAGAAATTAAAGTAATTAAGAAATTAAATTAGTAGATTTAGAATTGCTATATAATGAGAAACATGTAAAAGAAAGATGCAATGAGACTTGCGAATACAATAGAAAGAGAGAATATTATTTTTTTCTTTTTCTTTAATGTAATCTTTTTTGGAAATGCATTACACAGGAAATAGAAAGTAGTTATGATAATTAATACATGTTATATTCGCATTATAAAATATATGAAAATTATAAAAATATGTTTTAATTGTAAATGCAAAAATTCCAAGTTTAAACGATCGATAATAAATGACCAAATTCAAGATGATATCTCATAAAGAACGAACATTGACTAATCGACTGATTTTAATTTCGACTGATTTTAATTTCGACTCACCATGGGCGCAATCCTCTCCGTGATATCCAGGATTGCATTGACATTCGTTCGGGGCGATACATACACCTGTCAGACATTTTTCGCAAAACGGTAAACACCTCGCATCCGTCTCTGTATCGTCGTGAGTAATCAGCGTTTTGTATCCTTCGCAGCACTCTTTTACAGTTTTTGATTTCTTCTCCATCTGTAATACATATTTTGCATATAATATGTGTTTGCATATATTTCATAATTATATTTCAATTGAAATAAATGTAATGTCAAAAGAACATTTTTAAATTCAATTGTCTTTCAAAACGCATTTATATATATATAATTTCGGCAAGTATTAATAATTTTTTGGTATTTTTATTGTAGCATATTAATAATTTATCGATTTAAATATTTGATATTTATATTATTAATATAGGATAATATATTAAATGATATCTTGTCTTATTTTTTGTTTCGAGAACGCGCGCGATTTCACCGATGATTCCAATTTTAAGAAAGAATTCCAGAAATAAGACGATCGTTATTTCACTCTCTAAAGCATGAGATTCCGATCATTAGTGAGAGTAAAAGTGAGAATGCTGGTGCGGAATGCAGAGAGCGCATGCGATGAGAAATGAAGGGGGATCACAGGGAATAAGATGAAGAATATACGCGCGCGAGTTCCTTCTTGCGTAAGAAATACATTTGTGATCAAATCACACCTAAAAATACAAAAAAAAAAAAAAAAAAAAATTATAGTAAACAAGAATAAAATGTATATTAAAAAGATAATGATCAAACTAGATTTCAATTTGTTTAGTTTTAATTATTTATTATTAGTAATAAATCACGTTTTTATTTATAGTTATATGGCACACGTTTGAGACTTTATATAACATATGGCATAATGTATTTCGCTGTGACAAATATTTTTCACTAGTTTTCAACTTCTATTTTGACAGAGATCCTTTACAATAATTTGTCATTATCTCTTAAGAATGTTATTACGTGATTTTTGTTTATTGAGAATTAAATATTGAAGACTCGAATATAAATGCTCTCTGACGTAAAAGAATATGCGCGTGAAAACCGCCATTCACGATCATAAATTAAGACCGTCCCTTTTTCTTTTTTACATATATGCAAACGTTATTACATTTCGCCGTCGTTCACTGCTTCTGCGGCCGAAAGGCGATCGCGTTGCGTGAAATTCGCCTGGAACATTGCAACAAACCGAACGATCGCGTTACATTCTCCCTTCTTACTTAATTAAGGATGATGTTTCGTTCGCAAAACGAACAACGCACCTTTAATGCGTATTATTATGTAGATTTCACGCGATCCAATTTTTCAATCCGACACGCTGTCAGAAAGATAATGACTTTATAGCATACTTTTAGAAATACGAACAAGGTCTATGATATAAATTAAATTATATGCAAACTGATTCATGTGTGTATCTTGTTTGAACGCTTTCTTTCGCTTTCACTATGATATATTGTTAAAAAGTTTTACTATCTTGACATATATATAATGTTACAAAATTATTGTTACTCTTTTCATTTACGGATTTTTCGAATAATGTGATGCTTTTTTATCGAAATATGTAAAATTAAAATACGGAATATATAACTTATGCAATATGTTAGTAATCACACATAAATCATTGCAAAATGATATAGATTTAAAAAATTAATTAAGCATCAAATATAAAAATAGAGATGATAAGAACTTCCTTTTTAATTATCTTACTTTAATAGAATTTTAATGTAATTGTCTAAAAACTTAATTCTGAAAATTTGAAATGTACGAAATGATGTTCACAAATAATTTCTTGTTAAAAAACATTAACATCAATAAATGTTATTTTAGATTAATTAGATTAATCAATGAACATGTTTCACTTATTCTCATAAATCATTTAATCACACTGGAGATTAACATGGAAGTTTTTTGTTCTTACTAAATGCCGTAACTGACGTGATTAATTCGCAGAGCAAACCTTTCGATTATATAACGAGACTTTCTTTCACAAAAAAGAGATAGTTATTAATTACAATATTGCGTTGAGCTAAATAATGATACAATTTATCGATATTGGAATTTCGAAATCGATAATGTCGATAAAAAAAGCACAATGCAATAAACTATATCATTATTTAGCCCATTAACGCGATATTGTAAGCGTTATCTCGATAGCATCTGCACGATTTTATTTGATAATATCTTTTCTCTCTTTCTTTTATGATATATTTTATTTTCTGATTATTCTATATATAATTTTTTTTAAAATGGAAGTGTGCCTTATTGATTTATGCAACGTGAAAATGATTGAGCTAATTATACTTTATAATCGTATTACGAATTATGTACAAATATTTATAATTAAATTATATATTAAATATTATACAACATAGCAAAAAATAGCATACAAAAAAATCAAAATTTTGGGAATATTGAACATTATAGATTAACATAGATAAATCTTTAAAAGAAAAACGCTTGGGATAATATACTGTTCGATTTATATCTGTACAAAGGATTGAGTGTCTTGTCTATGAATGTCTAATACTCATGTGTCATTACTCAAAAATTGTGCAATTCATATGTTTTCTAGAATGTTAGAAAACACTAAGTGACCTCGACTTGTCTAACGGTAATTCTCGCTCATTATCTTGCTCATACTTTTTATCGAACATACCTGTTTTAATTCAACTGTTAAGTGACATTGCAACGATAAACATCAATTATATCGTGCATGTTAATATATACACTGATGGAAAATGAAATCCCAACACCAAGAAGAAGTTATATTCATATTAAATAAATAAATAATATATATAATTTAAAAAAAATTTTTAAATGTAATAAAAATTAATATTTATGCAAACAAACATTCTGTATAATTTTCATTCATCCAGCATAACTCCTTCTTGATCGGGATTTCATTTTCCGTCAGTATATTACGGATTATATTGCTAATAACGATTTTTTGATCTTATTTGCGTTTTTTTATCGTCGGTTCTTTATCGTTATTTATAATAACTTTTATACGTTGTTTTAAAAAAAAATTAAGATTGCGATTACATTATTTATTCTTTATTTCTTATAATCGATAAGTAATATCGATCGTTTCTTTATGGCTCCTAATTTTATTTCCGATTAATTATCTCCGTCTGTAACGAGTGCGAATTTTTTCAATGGCGGAAACAGAACAAAAAAAATTCTCGCGTTGTTGCCCCAGAGCGTTCGCAATAATGTTAAAGTTTTATCTTACAAAGCTCGCACGTTTATTAACTTTCAAGAACACGCCCGATAATTAGCGAAATGACGACAAACATTGTCTTCATACAATACATCTGCTCGGATTCGCGCCATCGTTGAAGTCCCGTTTTTATTTACATAAGCATCGCGTTATCAATTACATCGCTCCTCATACATAATCTATGCGCTACACAATGACAATGTAACACCTGGTCGACCGTTTCGATAGTATGTTAATAAGCCGAAATCTTTGATTGCGTGATGAAATCATAAAGAACATGCGATTCAATGAGTCGATTCATAGTTATGATAAATGTCAGACTGGCAAAGTTCCAATGAAAGCTGTTGCGTATAATTTTTTGTAACTTCATCATATATAAACATATACAGATACGGATAATAACAAGATGAATGCTCTCTATAAAGTTCTAAAATAGGTAATAAAAAAACAATTGATACTATTTGCATTTAATTTAATGCTCAATAAATTGAGACGAATCGTTACTGAGATTAGCACGTTTCGCTTTGATTATGTGCGCATTACGCAAATCAATTTTCAGATCTCTTACATAAAAGAGGAAATGATCAAGCAAGTTCGAGTTGATCGCCTTTATTTAATTCTCATATATGGCTTTTATAACATTACGTTTATATTTCTTTTTAATTTTATTAAATGAAGCGAAGGGGTGTAGATATAGATATCAAATAAAATCTTCTGATATAACAAAGGGGAGATTATTTTCTCTCTTTGCATACAGAATAATTTACTCACGATTTTATTAATTATATTCAACATATATTTATTAAAAATGTAATAATCATTCGTTTATTCTCTTTTTGGATTTCTCAATAGTCGTGTATTAGTTTACTAAATGTTTACTTTACTAAATATATTAAAATGCACTGCTATTTTTCATACGTAAAGATCGTTTTTTTTTTTTTTTTTTTTTTATAAATTTGTTATGTAGAAGTAAGCATCATATTTACCACAATACAAGAAAAAAAGGTACATTACTTTCGAAACAAGACGCTAATTTTAGCAGCGTGCATGATATACTATCGATATCGAACAGCGAAATATCCTTTTTTCTCATAAACTGAAATAAGTCCATTGTCCACGTAATAAGCAGCAAATATCTCACGTACATATACGCGAATTCTTAGCGCGGGAATGCCTCGCACGGTATTTTCCATTTGATCGTTCTCCTCGGCTTTGATATAATACATAATGATACGACATGCCGATTACGAAAGCGAGATCATTTCACTTCCGGTTAATTCCTCGGGCCGCGAATCCTCGAACACGCACAAATTTTAAAGCCGAGCTGGGCCTCGTTAATCTAATCGGCGATTTGTTTGACTGTCCATAGAATCCTGTGAGAAAGTGCGAGTTTCTCTCGTATAACTTTACGAATTGCAATAATAAGTTATAAATAAATTAAGTTTAATTGAAATTCTTAAAAATGATTCTTCATATATTTAATTTAATAATATAATAAATTGCTATACATTATAATAAAAAGATCTTTATTTAAATGAGTTTCAAGGATTCAAGGATAAATTCCACGATTTCTCTCTCTTTCTCTTACATATAATTTTTAACTCGATTGAATATTTATGTACATTTATCTATTTAATTTATGTAGGAATTATGGATTTGCGTGATTCTCTGTATTTCGCATTTTTCTCCTGAAAAATAGAGTTTTTTGGTCTTGTAGTCTTCTGCTTCTTAGATACAAATATTTTTATTCTAGACAGTCAAAAGTGATAATATTATATATTCCTTTCTTGGTTGAAATGGGCGTTACAATTGACACATGAGATATGTGTGTTTTTTCAAACATTGCCATTTAAACTCATTAAAATGATATTTTTATAAACATTTTATTTGCTATTAATTCCAGAATGCTCAAAACATGGCCAGTTTGCGATGACATAATATTTTTTACACATCAATTACATTTATTGTTTGCTACATCTCTGTTTGCACGACACACGTCACATCTCATTGTCGTTAAACGTCGCACTCACATTTTTGTCGGCATGTTATCGAGTGCGCAAGCAATATAAATTAACGAGAGATTTCACATTACGTCCGCGCCTCGGTAAGTCGTGCCTTAATTGAAGCGATGTCGGGTTCGATATTGATCATTCGTTAAATTGTAAGCAGACCTGATCGTTGAACACGTACTTTGCATTGCATTCTCTGCGAAATAACTGTAAATGTAACTGTAATTTCTCGCGGATGCCGTTTGTTTATCTTCTTATTTATCGCGCGATTAGAGATGCGTATTTTTTGGAAAAAAATTATATCGCTTGAAAAAAATATGTACATTCTTTTTTATATTTTTCGAGAAACTGTCTTATATATTATCGCGTGAAAATCGAAGATCTGGAAAATGATATGTGTACATCACGAAGATGGTATCCGCATCCACTTGCGATGTGTCAAGTTAATCATTTCGCAAATCGTCGACTTCCGGTGTTTCCTTTCTCGAAGTGCCGCGCAAAGTCGTGCGAAATCTTTTTCAACTAACGGCCCTCTTCTCTGGATCGTTTCGTAATCCCGAGACAGGACGGGTTCCTCCTTCTTTCGGCGCGATTCGTTAATTCCGCATTTCACAGAGCGTAATTACAGCTGTAACTCGTCGTCCTCTTCTCGATCTCGTTCCGACGCTCACGCAGCTTGTGTGTATTTTATCTTTTTTTTATTTATTTACTTAATCAGACTATTAATACAGACTTTCCCTGCAATAAATTCGAACAGCAGCAAGAGCGAGAAAGACGGAAAACAAGGATGTGCGTGTGCCTAGAGAGAGAGAGAGAGATAGAGAGAGAGAGACGGAGAGTAAGAATGCAAAAGCGGAAGAGAATAGGCAGTTGTTTTGTTGCATTGTGTATATATGGGGCGTTACACGATTTATCGCATAGATACCCGCATAAATGTTCGCCACGCGAAGTATTTCACCGTGTCCGCAGGCCGATCGTTTTCCATTCGCGCTGCTTGGAGAACGACACTTTTCCGTAACGAAAAGTGGAAATGAGAGTTTATGTAACTCGTATTGTGGCGCAATCGCTGTCATTAGAATAAATTATAGATCTATTGTTTAGCGAGTGTGTCCTTTCTTTCGACAATTTTAATTTCGATTGTGGCGATGCTATTATATGTCACGTTTTTTATATCTTGCATCGATGAAAATTTTATGTTACTGATTTTATATCGATCAAATTATAAAAACAATATAAATTTTTTTAATAAAGCGATACTTTCTCGCCTGTTGTACGCTAAAAATTTCTGCGAAATTGATCTTACGACAAACTCTTTTGTTGTGTAAGATTATTATATTTTCCTATCCCTTTGAACAGCCTGGGAAAATGGCTCTTTTCCACGAGTCATAGCGTAACACGACAGTTTGCGAAACTTATGCTATCGTCATCAGATTTGATGAAGGATAAAATTAGCAAGTCTTTGTCTGCGTAGATATTTGCATTGGGCGTGAATTCATGTATTTTTATCGGTAAGATCAGACGTTCTCTTGACACAAATAAGCTTCTCTGTTACTAATAACATCTTTAATAAGTTTCTTCTAAATTTGTTAATGTACCTAAGTCAAGACCATTTTTAATTAGTTTAGAAGAAAAAAGTAATCGAAAAATAAATAAATTTATGACAATGTTAATTATGCCACCAATGACTTCTGAATGTGTGTCAAAAAAATTATTGATTAGCATAATAATTGATTCGTATATGAATGTAAATAATGATCGATAACAAGAAATATTCTGTATCTCGGCAAATGATGGAACTGATATTTCTTAAATCAAAATAAAATTAAGATTAGCAACAAAATTAGAACTCACCTTTGTACGGTATCGTTGCCGTAGCTCGGTCCGTGTCTTGGGGCATCTTGGGGGAATTTGTAGACACCAAGTGAACGTGTTGACTACAACCGGCTCGGTGTAAGTCTCGTATGACGTTACTGTGTAACTGTAATATATGATCAATTATCTATCGACTAGTCCCGCAATTCCCTTATCGAGTTTACAGCGGTATGCAGCGGCGACAAGGTACGCGCATAATAATGATATGTGGCGTATTACGCATGCCGGCTGCATTGTCAAGGTTTTTAGGTGAAGGTCACTCTTTGAAAATATGTATATAAAATAGATTCTATTATATTAACGAAAATAAAAATTATTACACTTATATTTAATCGTCGTATTTTGTGGGACACTAACTTTTCTACCCTGGAGCACACGTGATCCCCGGTCAACGAGCTGGAAAGAGACACCGTCTCAAACACCATGATCAGAATAAAGATCCACAAAATCTCCGAGAAATTCATTTCAATTACAAGATCTAGAAAATGTACCTTTAAATATTTCTTTTACATAGTTTGTATGAATAGATTTTAAGTAATATTTTTATAACATACTTACTACTGTTAGCACGATAAAAGTATTTGAGTTTCGAGTTTCAAATACAATTTTTTCAAAATAACCTACATCGAAAGAACCTTGATAGTCGGTGGCGTTGTTTGAGTAAAAGTGACGCTTCCATCTTTTCGTGTATCACTAGACAGACGGAAGAAAAAAACTGTTACTCGATAGAAAGTATCATGTTAAAATGTAAGACAAGAAAAGCAATACGTAATATAAATTAATCTCTATGCGCATGCAATAAAAAAAGTATATATATATAATATATAAATATATAAATTATATATAATAATTTAAAAAAAAGATGCGATATTATTGTAATAATAACTATTAGACATTCATGCATGGATATGGGCGGAAATGATTATCAGAAATGTCCCCTCCAAAAAGATCCTCTCTAAGAGGAAGTATTAACTGTGACTCCAATTGGTCGATCGTGGTTTGGTACAAGTGTGACATTCAATATTAAATATACGTCAAGTGTGAATATCGAAGCGTAACAAGAGTGATGCAGAATATTGCATGACAGAATAAATCACTAAAATCGATATTCTCTATATGAGAGAGAATATTTCGAATAGTGAATTTCGTGTTAATTGTCTTGATAATTTAATTATTTAATTATTATTTGTTTGATATTATTATAACCCAAGAGAGAGAAAGTGAGAGAGAGAGAGAGAGAGATTCGGTATTTTGCAGTATTATTATTTATATTATAGTAAAAAATAATTTATCTAATATATAATATTTATAGAAAAAAAATATAATAAGAGAGTATATTATATAATTATTTTATAATTACATTATATATTATTATATAATTATTTTTTGTTATTATTTGTAATATCTAATTGCTAATTCTAGAGATGTATTCATTTGTCAAAATATTGCGAAAGAAATAAAAACGTTGCTAAAATTAGTTGATTAGAATAACAGCTACAATATGTTAATTCGATCAACTAATTTTAACTAGTCGACATTAGGAGTTTGAAATTTCACACGTGCCATATAGCACAACTTTTTTCTTCTGTTATAACTCAGTGCGAGGTGGACAAGAAGTTGACGAGACGTCGTCGTTTATTTAAACGCGTCAACCAGCTGTTTGGTCGTGAGAATTTCGTTTCTTATTTGGAAATGTTGCGATAACCAGTTTTAGTAATTCAAAAGAAAGTATCTCGATCGCTAGATACGCGATATTTTCTAACATCGTTCGTGATATATTCGCGAAAGCTGATAGATAATTAATAGCTGAATATATTAATTCATTACCTATGTAATGTCATTCAAAGTTTAACCGTTAATAATATTCAAATGAAATTTTAATCAAATTTCTTTATTTCTTCTAGAAAACAAACATTTTGGAACTAGCTTATATATCATAATTATATTGAATACAGAAGAAATATTTTCTACATTTAATAAATTTTGAAGATTAATTAGTCTAGACACACACACACACTCTGTCTCTCTCTCTCGCATCTTTTAGAGCATTTTATAATTGTTTTCATATTTTATAATATGTGTCTGTGTCTTTATACGTATCAGAATTGCTAAAATAAAAATAAAGATGCGTGGCAGCTAGATTTATTTTGCAATTTTTACGGAAGACATTAATATATATTTCAAACCGGTGGAATTAAGATAAAAAGTTCAAGGATATTGATTTCTTTATTAATTCAAAGGTCGTCAACATTTTTGTCCTCAAAAACCACTTTGAATATTCTATTTTAAAAAGATCACACATCGGTTATAAAACCTTTAAAATAATGTACAAGAAATTCGATCGCGATTATGTAATTTGCAATTACCCCGAAAAGCTTAAACCAAGAATATAGAGTGCATTATCTTATATATACATATATAAGACTTACTAATTTAGGTAAAATACAGATGCTAATTAATTTTGTCAATATTATTTTTGCTTATATTATCTTTCACTGAAAACTTTTACGAGTGCGCTTGTATAATTATAATTTGTATCGATTATGTATCAATTAGGCAATATTCCAATTTAAAAAAAGAAAAATATATTTTCTGTAACAGTTTACACACAGAATAAAGAAAGTGAAGCAATACGTTCTCTTTGTGCGTGAAAGGGAAAAAGATATACGGTCTATTATCATTATTTCGGCATGTATCGCCGGTATGCGGGTTAATATCAGCATCTATCTATGTGTGAAAATAATCATATTCAGTTTTGCGCTATTTTTTTCTATAATGAAATGCGCAAATTTATTTCGTTATTCTCTACTACGGCATTATACGGTACTTTACAATTTTCCTTCATTAAAATTGATATGATTGAAGTTATCTCACGAAATATATTATATAAAATAATATATTACAATACATATATAATTTATACGACATAAAAAATAATTATCTTTATTTTGTCTTACTTACTTTAATTACTGCAGTTTTTTATTTATTCCGTTTAACTCCTTAAATGTTGTATCACTCCTATGTTAGTTTCAACGCGTTATATTCCCTGCAATTTTCATTGAAAACGTAAAATGTGCCATTTAAAATAAAAATTAAATTATGTTTTCACTATATTTTTTTTAACATAAAATAATGAGTTAAAGTAAATAGAACGCCATATCGTTCATACTTTAAAATTTATAGGAGATATTTGTACACTACTGTATGCGTGTTATGTACCTTTTATGTAAAATTCAAAGAAATGAAATTCAAATAAATTCGTGATGCGAATGTGAACTACGGACTATCCTTTATGTCATAAAAATTCCGTATCATCTTGCGAATGCACACAGACGTATTTCTATGACGTTTTTATTTTACTACTCAAGAATATTGCAAGGGCCAAGCCTTCGCTCCGGGAAATGTCACTGTCGCTTTCACAGAGCGATTCGCAACTGATCCCAGGTTTGTAACGAGCAATTGGCGTCGCCGGCACTCGGAATGCACTTGTGGCACAATGAACTCCGACCCTCCGACAATGACAACGACGACGACTACGACAACGATCATGTCGACGAAGAGTTGAGAGGAGGGCGCGTTCAGGGGCGGAGGTCGTATGGGCCCTCATTCCCGAAGCAAGGGGAGAGAGAGAGAGAGAGAGAGAGAGAGGGTGTGGTACCATCATGCTGGTACTTCAGTTAGCAAAGCGACCTGCGAGGATATCCTGCAGAGACATTGAAATTGCGTTTAACAAAGTGCTATTGCAATTGCCAACAGAGCATGACAACAATAGAAGAGTGCGAGATTGATATTACGTATAAAGAAATGGATTGATTAATCAAGCGACACGAAGTTGAAGAGCATGAAAATGCGAATCGATAAATGACGAAATGTTCAAGCTGTGTTCTTGAAAAAGTAGGTTACTAAAACAGAAATCAGCTTCTCTTACGCCATATCCAAGTTAACGAAAAGAGACTTTCCATATATCAGAAAACACAAGCAACGCAGTATAAGAGGACTTGCGTTATTCCATAATGTGAATTTATTATTAAATATACGTTATAAACATGTATAATGTAATTTTGCGGCATTCATTGCATAAAATCAAAACGCATTATTATACATTACCTTGTATCATTTGCAATTTATAGTCTATATTTATTCCATATTTAGCTGTTATTATGTACGTCATTTATATTTGCTTGCATAATTTGCAAATTAATAATACTTACATTTTGTTGTAATGCATCTTTTCTTGCAGTATAATAGTTTCGTTTGTAGCCTGATGTCTCGGATATAGATGTAACAGCTCCCACGTTAAAAAAAGAGTTAAAATAGATGCGCGAAAGCCGGAGTTTAGAGTTGTCTGTCGGGGAATAGCCGAGAGCAGGCAGACTCGTGTAATGAGATGATTGGGAGAGCAATTCACTGTGTTCCCTCTTGTTCTCGCAACACGCAATAGATCGTACTACGGTTAGATTTTCGCTCGAAGCATCGCTTAATCCTATAATGCTGCACAACATCCCGCTAAATAAAGTAATTAGTAATTATGGTGGAACGTTCCCTTCGCAATCAGTACCATTTATGTGCTTCAGAAATTATTCATTAGTTATAATAAAAAAAAAATTAGTTTAACCGTGGCATGATTTTGTTTGTTAATATATATTGTCAATATATATATATTGAGGATATAGATACTATTTAATATAAATTTAATGCACCGTTAAGTGGATTTTTATACTTGGAATTTAAATAATGTATATAAATGTTTAATAATCTTTTAAATTAATTTTGTAAAATAATATAAAATATTATATTAATATTGCCTCACTGAAAATACATTAAGGCATAAAATATATTATAGAATAAATACAGTAGTAGATATATAATATAGTAGAATAAATACAATAGAATAAATAGTAATATGTTTGTTTTTTTAATTTTTGGCTTATCTCTTTTCGTTATTTTATATTTTTAATTACCAGTTTTTATATCTTCCAATATATATATATTCTATTTATGTACTCTATCATGCAATTGTAGACAACTAAACAAACATTTTACAATCGCAAAGTAGCCGCATGTAAGTGTGCGACGTACATTCTATTTCTGAATTGTATATCATTTATTTGCACAATGCATTATGAAGATTACTTCATGTTCAGGAAAAGTGCAAAAAAGCATAACTTAACAATATGAATAAAATTAAAACTATTTATTAATTTCAAAGCACATTATAAAGTTTCTAATAACTATCACTATTGTCTTTTATATCAATCTATCTATCGAAAGAGAGAGAGAGAGAGAGAGAGAGAGAGAGAGAGAGAATTTAAATCAATAATAAAAACATTTATCAACGTAATGCGCATCATATTTTATTTATAATCGTTTTAATTTACTATTACAAGAATAAAATGTCGAAACTGTGAGGAGATTGTTTCTAAATAAAATTTAAATATCGCTGGGATAAAAAGTTATACGTATTGTATAGAACTAGTAATTGTATATCATATATCTTAATAATATTATTTATGTGTATTATTTATCACGCGCGGTAAGAGCTCGTCGCTAGGTAAAGAAAATATTTTTTTCGCCAAGCGATCGTCTGTCGATTGTAATCTTTTTTTTTTTTTTTTTTTTTTGAGTAATGTCGAAATTATGTACTTCGCCTCGGCGCAAGCTCTCTACATAATACACACACGCTAATGCTGACTTGTATATCTGAAAGAAATAATCGGCATTTTTTGTAAGTTTCATTGAACTGCTTGACTTTACAAATTATGCAATATACTTAACAAATATTTTTGTTATTTTTAATAGCACATAAATATGCTTCGCGAAACATCCATTATTTTTCTAGCGATACTTGTTTTTGTAAAGTCCATGACCGAATAAATTCCCGTACAGTCGTAACAGCGTAACGAAGTTAATTAATATGAATATTTAAATGAGACAGTAGAATTACCTTGGTGTCGCACGCACCAATAGAATGCCGATTAATTAATTTCACAATTTTGCGTGAAATCACGCGGAACATCGTTGCTTAATGATACGCGGAGAATCAGTCATTTGCGTTGAGAATGTTTTCAATTTATGGAAACGTGTCGAGAGGCGATGATACAACAAATGTGAATTTTTACCGTCTATTTATACACGAGATCGATTGTAAACACAGATTAAAACACCATAGTATATGTATATCCTAACTTCTTTTGTGATAAAAAACGGAATTTTCATAAACTTTTTAGTTTATTGCATTAAACTGCGCGTATAAATATAATGCTGTAAAAAACGTAATGTTAGTGCTACTATTAATTTTGTATTGATTATTTATGTTTCTTTTAAATTGTAGCATTTCATTGTCTTAACGAATGCGTAATTAACGGCAACAATTATGTATATTGACGAACATTCGTCTTATTGATCGATTATTATCAGCGAACGAAATTGTCGATACTTTTTCCGCGATATTATAATTAAGCGCAGCGATTTGCCGGCAACGAGTAATCGAAGAAAGAAAACGAGGCCGCCCCAGAACCACCCGTGGCATTTAAATCTACTTAACTTCTTTCCGTCCTTGCGTCTAAAGTGGATAAGCGAACTGCCGCCGAGAAGAAATCGTTATAAATAACATCTATCTGCTTTTCTTATTCAACTTTTTGTTTTATAAAATATGTTTAAATGGCGCAATTTCTTGCGCTGATTGCGACCAACAATATTATCGATTATCATTAATCCGATGATTGCTCAAATAATAATTACATCGAGAAAAACTCTTTGTAAATGCTGATGATGTTTGCGGATGTATATTTTAAATAATAAATATAGATATAATTGATTTTACGAATAATAGAAAAACGGCGGGATTATTGTGTGGGAAAGACTTCGACACTCGCTTCGATGGATTTATGCAATTCTGCATTCGCACTGGGAGCCGCCTCTATGAGATTTCGATTGCGAATCGATAGAACGACGCGGAACAACGGAATTGCGTAACGATTACGCTAATATGTCGTGTTGTCTAATGCGCCCGGCTGAACGTTGATCGGAAAACGTTTAATTCATGCGTCGTGCGTTGCAAGATACGCGACTTTGACACAGGAAATAGAAAGTAGTCGGTTTGCAGAAATTTTGTTTATAAAAAATATTATCAAAGTAAGGAGAACAAAATTCCCAGAGTAGAAAATTGAAACTCTCTTACCATTAGACGTCTCTTACGGCGCGCAACCGGTGCTTTCAAAATTTCATTAAAAGTAATAAGATCACGATTACTGTGCATTATATAATAAATTACACGGATGGATCGATCTTAACAATATAGATTGAAAAATATTTTTTCTCGATAATATATTGCTATATTAATTAATTTATATTTATATTTATTATTTCAATAGACTATGAGAAAAATAAGAATTGAAAGTAAATTAAAATGAAGAAAAGATAATTTTTTATGATGTGACAGAGATGTGTATGAAAAAAATTCTTGGATATATTGGAAAATTGGAATTTTTAATTTAAGTCGGAGCGCGCGTTTATTTTAGAACAAGCTATAAGATTAATATCAGAATATATACAAATAATAAAAGTATTTAGTATGATAATGATTATATATATATATATATATATATATATATATATATATATATATATATATATATATTGGAATAATATTTGTACGCAGCTCTCTGTCAAAAATTATTAAGAAAATACATTTCATTTTTAGTGAAAGAGAGCGCGTTTTTGAAAACCGCGTTTTCGACATTAAAGACATACTTGAAACGCGATTCCGCGATTG
The DNA here is from genome assembly GCF_030449975.1 of Polyergus mexicanus. NCBI lineage: Eukaryota > Metazoa > Arthropoda > Insecta > Hymenoptera > Formicidae > Polyergus > Polyergus mexicanus. Next base: position 6,495,679 of record NW_027223336.1, read on the forward strand.
TTGTTTTGTAATTCGAATATATTAAGTTTGCCTTTCTTTTTTTCCAACATGTTTTATTAAAACAAGAAGTAAAAATTCCTTTATAACGAGTCTGTTTAGCCTTGAGTGTTCAGTAAATTGAAAGTATATATGGAAAATACATTTGGCGGAGAATTTACATAATTATAAATTTGTTACATTATCTATTTGATTTGATTTAAGACTTTCACGATTATTGCAATATAAAGTATGAAAATTTTATCTTATAATTTTATTATTTTTATAGTAATTCTATTGATTAATACAGGAAATTATGTAAATATAAATCATTTTTTATATTATATATAATTTTTATATAAAAAGGTATTCATTTATAAATTTATATAGAAAGGTATAAAAATATCACATCATAATATATATAAAATTGATAAGTTTTCTAGTAAAATTGATAAATTTTCTAACTATATTGAAAAAAGTTTAATATACTTAAAAAAAAAAATAATGATTAACTAAAATTGGTTCATAATTAGATATGCATTTTTGGCATCACAATCAATACGAATTGTTACATTAATCAATGATCCAATCGTGCAAGGCAGTGACATTGGTGCCGCTCTACGTCTCGCATTGCGTAAGGCTGAGCATTGTTTCGTTGGAACAGGACTAATCATAATTACCCTCATTATCAATCGAGTAATACCAGATATTATTCTGGGATATCGTTGACCCCGAGTTCGTTTCGCAGACGTAATAATCTTTACGATCACCGTAACGATCTCGGTGAGCTCGTTTCTCAAAAGTTCACCTTTTAAAAGATAGAAGATCATTATCCTTCGCTATTTATCATGACGTCAATTGTAATGCAATGTTTTGCCAAGTAGAGCCAAACAAAGATAATCATGAATGATAATCATTTGTAACGTCAACATGTTTTGATGCTGATCTTCTAACAATGATGATGTGCGACTTTATAAGCACAACGAAAGATTTATGCATTTGTTATAGAATCATGCTGCATTTTAATAAATCTATTAAAACAATTTTATATTTTTCTATAGATAATCTATTGATAATAACATGACAAGGCGTGTGCCAATGTTGTGCCAAATTCTGCATTTATATCTTTCTCAAAATTCTAAAACATATAAAATCCTAAATAAAAGACCTTAAAATCTCAGTTGTGTTTTGATTTTTATTGCGTGTGAAAACATAGCAGTGGGTCATCAAATATCTAATAGAAAGTTAAAGCCAATTTAGATAGCAAATTTTTAATGGACGGATTAAACCAGTTATATTTTATATATGCTAATTAGATTTATTTTATATGCTAACGCATCAATACACATATTCGAGAGTTAGATGAGCCAGTATCTCTTTTAATCTATATTTATCATTTAATCTCTTTAAGCTTGATCGCTTTCACCGATAGTTTCGAAATGTCTGACAACGTCGCCAAGCACGTGCCCATAAGTACTTTACGCGTAACCGATCTCCTTCGATATTTGGTCCATCTCGTGTCATCTGTCTTGCTTAAACCGATATTGCATATGTAATTTTATATATTCCATACATGACGTAACCGATTGCTCAGACCGTCAGCATCTACTTCGGCTCGCGGATTGCTCAACGCAGTGAGCGCAAATACGAAGCATTCATTCTTTTACTATCTATAAAACATGCATCTGTATCAATGCCGCCATATCGGCAGAGGAAAGGGAAAGAGGGTATCGAACCACTTTCGGGATCACTTTCACGCACAATTTCGAAACGGACGATTTCGTCGAGAGGATCTGGTCGAGAGGTACCTACAATTAAAACGATTACATCCGATTCCGGTTGGCTGGTGAAATTGCGCGCCTCTTACCTCTCTCTCTCTCTCTCTCTTTTTCTCTTTCTCTCGCCGATTTTGGCTGATCACCGATATACATAATCGGTATGGTCGTATCGCGCCAGCTAAATCCAACATAAAACTATGTGTGCGACCGACGGTGAAAGTGAACGAGAGTGGCGTCCAGTCAGCCGGCTCGTATTGTGCGTCTCGCAGCCATTTCGCGGAAAGGCACAACTTCCCTGTCTTCCGATTATGCAACCGGTCGGACCAGTTTTGGGGCAGATCGCCAAACCGTCCATCCCCATGGGCGTCGGCTAAACATCCGTTTCGGACCGGTTTTCAACTCGGAACGATTTATAATCGGTCCCCAGAAGCATCTCTCATCAGACCTTATCCATCAATATTGCTTAATCCTAGCATTATCAGCTGGAGAGAAACTTCTTTCGTCAAATGTGTCTTCTTTCATCAAATTTATCCTTCACCTATCGCTACTTTATTATTCTGTTGTGAAAGTAGGAGTTACAAAAAAGGAAAAGGAAAATAATTTAAGTAATCAACAGCATCTTTGCTATATATAACATCCTGATCATTGATAATTAAAATTATAAAACTTTAACAATTTAGTACTTGAAAATATATTGTAGTAATAAAAAATATAATTGATAGAAATTATTTCCTCTCGTTAATATTCTTGCTTATAAAAATTATCATTAGATCTTTTCGGGGAGCCACCGTATTATAGTATTCGTTTAATATCCGATCTCAAATTGAAAACAAAATTGAAATATGAATAATAAAATTATGAGACTTGATATATTTTGGTAACTGACGCCTATGGCTGGTATAACGTTATGTATTCCTTACAATCTACTGGATTTCTCGCTTTCAGATTAATACTGGTAGATATATATCAATATGAAATACGAATTTGAACGCAACGTTACCGAGGTAATGTTTAGTGCCCATCCCATGAAGTAATACTTTACTCACGTTAAGTAAGAATTTCAAAACAATTTCAGAATAGAAACTTAGAATAACACGATGCTTAATTGTGAGGCAATCTGCGATTTCATAACAAGGTAAATCAATTCGGGTAACTAGGTTCCACAGATTCTTTTTTTTTTTTATTATGTTCGTCAATTTTCGTATTTAAAGCTATCACGATTCTCGTGGCCGAGAGCGAATTAAAATCGCAAATCGATACGCGTCGTTGCGGCTAATGGAATCGCATATCTTCTCTTCGACAGGAAGCGAAATTATTTCTGAATTACATAAGAAATTATTATACGCTATATAATTAATTCTCGACAATTTAATCGTTGCGAAAATACACGGGAAGTTTATCTTTATTGTGTCAATATATGAAGATTGACGACACAGCTCTCTCTCATATTCCAATGTACAACTCATTGATATAGTCAATTGATATAGAAAATATTACAATTATTCGTTAACGCTATAAATTTGATAAAATTGAGGAAGTAAATTTAAAATTTTCCTTCTAATAAAAAATGTAAAGTATGTATAATAAAACGTAGAAAGAAATAAATGAAGGAAAACTTAATATATTTTTTTCACAATGTTACATTTGTAAAATAGAAAATATCAATTAATTATAAAAGCTATGTAAGTTCAATTTACATAAATTCTATGAATTTAGAAGTACAGTTTAATTATAATTAGAAAATCTACGCGATGTAAAGCAGAGAAAAATATAGTTTATAAACTGCATCGTTAACTTTGCAGTTATATAGTGTATCGGTATGATAATCAAATATTCCGTTTTCGTCGTCACGATAAGTATATGCGTTACGTTGTCGAGAAGTGATAAGATCAGGAATATTTCCGGTTGCGCCCGATAAAATGTCACGTTGTACGCTCGATGATGCAAGCATTTCTTTTTCCTTCGCGGTCGATTTCCGCGATCTTCTCCTTACGCAAGACGGGCGGACCACTTTCTGGACAGAGACCACCTTTGTGCAATTGCGTTTTAGTGACGTGTCTTTGCAAAGAATAATGGCATCTCTTGTCACTACTCGTGAAAGCTGTCGTCTTACGCGTCGACACACATTACAATGAAAAATCGGATGGGAATGACGGTAAAACAAAAGCATTTAATAAAAGCGCCGAACTTATTATTGTACGATTTTTTATTCGAATAATATTTATACGCGTTTAATTTGGCGTTTATATAATTTTTGGAAAAAATAGATATTTATTTTTGCAAAGATGTTATATTAAAAATTTAAATTTCATGTACAGTTTATTAATTGACTGAATTATATTGATTGAAAATTTTTTTCTAGATTTATTAATGAAATTTTTCGGATTAACTAGCATAATTTTAATATACTCAACATTATTAAAATCTTTAATATTTCGGTATACCAATTACTGTAACAATATACAATATATTAAATAATGGATTGATCGTAAATATATAATTATCTACATGTTATTAACAAATTAAAGCAAAAATAATAAAATATTGTTATTTGCATTGACGATTTGCGAATTCGTTAAAAAGTGCACGAGCTATCTAATGGTGGCGATAAAAGATATGTACAATGAGATGATGAAGGATAAAGCGGTTCGATTGAATTTACAAGTAATTTGACAGCACAAGCGCGATTTCACTTGGTACGATTTCGCTGACTTTCAATTACGCAAGATAAGGGAGCTGTCCGATATATAGGCTTTATTGTCAAACAACTCTTATACGTCCATTGAAGAATATCTTATTTCTACCGAACAAAATCCTTTCTTTCGACGAACGCGAAGGTAAGGATTCTGGTTAACGAGTTCCATCTTTATGTGATTGTTGCGAGGATCGATAAAAAAAGTTTGTTGAAAAAAGATATTTGAATACCTGGACGATATTAAGGCTTATTATAACTTGGTTTTGTAAGGATATTGAAAGAATTGGAATCGTTTCACAAATGTTTAAAAAATGAAATTGTTCGTAAAAGTGCTGTGATACAAACAGTGGTGCATTTACAACAACAAAGGGACATAAATTTATTTTGCTTATTAATAGTGAAGTTAATAATTACAGAACATGAATCATGAGCTGTTCAAGTGTACAAAATAATTTATGCACTAACATTCACGCGCGATACATACAATTTTTTTTCCCATGCACGCTTTATATATATTGTATATATATTTTTATTAATCGTAAAAATAAAAATTTATGTCTCTACGTATAATATGTCATAATTAATAATGCATTATATTTAGGATAAAATATGTACCATCTTAAAAAAAATATTTAGTTTTTGCGCTATGTATACTTTAGCGCATTTATTGGCAGTAATAATTATTATTTTCTTATTAACCGATTTAATTAAATAATATTTGAGTGAATAATTTAATTATTTTTGTTCAAGATTTTTCGGCGGCAATCTTATAGAATTATGATTATGCGATTTGATATATCTTGGCAGATTAACAATGTGTAGCGAGCTCTTTTACTTATTTTATTATCATCATCAATGCCCGATAATGTATTGGCTGCTCAATGAACTTAATAGAGCATCGATATTGCCCAAAGTGTCATGATTCCTGTTGTAATCCAAGACGCGTAGATCGATGTAGAACCGCCATTATAAAAACCACTACCGTAGACCTGCAGGCCTGCAGTTTCTATGCTCCTCTTGCAAAAGTCTCCGTCTGTAACAGGTTACAGATTACATTGAATTGCATAATTGCTTCAAGATTTATGAATCAAGAATGGTACTCTGCAAACAGTTAACACTTTACAGGTATTTTTATTTCATGTTCGATTAGTCAAAGTTTGTTCTCTAACAATTAGTAAAGTACGATATAACAAAATGTATTTAACGTAAACAAATATATTTAAATAAAGTCGTGATATTTTTTGGGCAAAGAATTTGTTATGGAGATCGAGCGATCGTTCGCTGGAGGCAGAAAGAGAGAAAATAAACGCTTTATAAAATTCCGTAATCTAGATCGACAGGAACAAAAAGAGAACCTTGCGGCGAGTAAAGGGAGAGGGGCGATCAATCTCCTTTTCCTTTCGTGACTTTTCTTTCTCCAGTTTTGCGGATATTCGTCAAATTCATCGACTGAATCGTGTGTCGTTCCGCTTGATTCGTTCGTACGTTAAAAGCGTTCCTATCGATCTTACGTCTCACCAGATAATGGTTTTTTTCCCGCGTACATATACAGTTTAATCTCATTGTCAGTTGTAACTATATCGGAAAGTACGAAGTAAGGCTACTTAATAGTAACACGTTTCTTTTATTATCTTAAATCGTGCACAATAAGATTGCTTCGTTCAGATAGTATGACGTATTAATATGGTTTTTTTTTTTATAAATGACATGGTTGCGCTTGAGAAATTAGCGATCTTTCTTGTGATCATAAGTATTACTGGAAAAATTTAATAACATCAATCTCTTCGAGTGAAATATGATAGGATAATTGGATAATACACGGCTATATAGAATGAGTTCATAGAATATTGATTCCATTGAAGAGATAGAATAATCTAACTTTTAATTATATACAGCTATACTTTTTTGCAGCGCGTGTATAGAGAGCGAATTATTTAAGATAAATTATAGTCTGTGTATTTAAGTAGTATTTAACTTTTAATTTTTGAATATAAAGATGTTTGAATGCATTTTACGAAAAAAAGGTCGAATTGAATTTTCAGATATAAATTATATTACGTTTTATGATTTCTTTTATCGTGTTGTTACATATAAGTTTCGCATATATATTGTATATATCTGATCTTTCCATCAAAATTATTTTTGAGAAGAAAGCTCTGTTTGCTTGGTATGGCTAAATGTTTTATTTATGCGTCATTTCTCCCATATTTTGTCGATTGTTTTCGTTAAAAATATTGACAAGACGTGCACGGACAAATTATGTAAGAAGAACTGCAAGTGTCCAAGTTACTCTGAAATTCAGGTTAAGCTAACGATACTAACGTTGCCTGCATAACCGTTGCAATCGGGTAAAACGAACTTCTGCAATGCAAATTGATTATTCTCAAACAACTCTCTAACATTACGTTGTGTCTTTTCACCTGCTGCGACTGGACATGAGGAATATATTTACCATGACTAATCCGTCTTCTCATTTCGTGATTTGCATTTTCTTTACGTTGTGTGCATAAAGAGGAAGTTCATAATTTTAATCTTTTTGAATACATCTAACACACACACACACACACACATACATTTTGATTTCAAGACAATCCTCCTCCCTCATATCTTTCGTCAAATTATATATTAGTATAATTATTTCTTATTGCAAACTAATTCGATCCAACTAGATCAACCATGTGATCAATGATCTCATTACATAATATTACGTACGCTATAAACTCGAATGATTTCTCGATCCGGCTCAATCACGCGTGCCAGTTCCTGATTGACCGCGTGAACGCGATATTCACTCTCACGCGAGAAGAGAGACGGCGGTGCATGTGCGATGGGAAAGAGAGACCGCGTCTATGTCTATAATATCGGTATGTACGTGCATGTGCGAATCACGGCTTCCCTTCGCGAGAACGGACGGATGCATCGGGGAACTATTACGATCGGCGCAACTTATACTCGATCGAAACCAGAGTGCCAGTCGGTCGTCGAACGTGAATGTCTCACGACTCTCTCGTTTAGCTCTCCTCTTTCTTCTCCTCGCGTCTTTTACCCCCGCCGCTATGTTTATATTCTTTCCTGGCTCTCTTCTGCCCCAGCTGTCTCTCCTCGTTTCGCTTTCGCAATATTGCTAGTCCCACGGGTCCAGGAACTTCACAATCGGGTTCCCCCGAGGTCGAATCGCGCCGTTTTTGCGTTCCATCGCGGAGATAGCGCGAACCTTTCCTACCGTTATATATAACGAAAAAAGAAACCGTCTCTACGATAAAACTAGAAAGCCTTCTGGTCGAATAATTCACATCGCTCGCATTCACTTTTCCATCAACGCTGCAGTTACGTATTTTTTTCTTCTTTTTTTGGAACGAGTTAAATTCCTCGCTTCACGATGAATGATATCGTTTTCATTATCGTTACGCTTTGATTTTACCGAAATTCTTGCCCGTTTCGCTTTCGTTTCCTGGAGATGTTTTTTAATTTATAACGTTTAATACGTAGCGCACACATACACACATACATGTGTTACATCGTTTTATTTTATTTTTGAGAATTTATAATTTATTCCGCTCGAAGTGCTCCGCAATGTGCTTTCGAAATGCATCGACATAATTTATGGGATAAGCGCGCGCAGCGCGATGTATTCGTACGTACGTATTCGAGTTCTCTCTCTCTCTCTCTCTCTCTCTCTTTCCTATGTAACAGTTTTTATATAACGTTTGTCGGTGACCGGTGTTAAAAATTTGGCAAGATGTATGCTCTGCTAGGTGCAAGACGTTAATCTCAATAATTTTGTCGTACATCAGATATCGTAATTCACAGTCGAATGTCGTCATACAATGAACATTTGTAGCGCTTACCCCTAAGTAGTACGTGGGAACTGCAACCTTCAATCTGTTACGGTAGGAAATTGCATAATTTGTAGCAAGTTACATGCGAAAGGCACCGGGTTCGCACTACGACGTTTCTACAACGATACGTCAATCGATTTCTGCGCCCGCAAAGTCCGGTTGTAAATATAAATAATTGCTAATTATAACTGAAAACGCGCGTAAAATATCATTGTAAATCACAATACGCAATCACAATACGAAATCACAATACGAAATGTATTGCAGTGGTCGAGTTATCACGTATAAATTAAATTAAATTAAATAAATAATGTGTTTCTTACCGTATGACCAGCCGACTACTTCACCCGTTCTTAAATTCTCGGTCCTCAACCAGTCCTCCAACGGCCGGAAGTATTCCCTAAGAGCGGATCCGTCTAATCTGAACTCACCAGTGGCTTCCCGGAGCGTTTCCTGCCATGGGATGGACGAACCCTTTTCCATCAATCTCCTATGAACAATACGTTTGTATCGCTTCATTAGTTACTCGAATTCTTAATATAATTGAATATTATTATTAATATAAGAATATATATATATATACAGGATGTCCTCAATTTAAATGACAAAACTTCAGGAGCGTGTAGGGGACCGAAAAGCTAAGACAGAAAGTCCTTTAGAGGTTCGCTCGTTTTTGCTCCATTTTGGAGAAAATCACAAAAAAAGAAACAGAACAAGTTTTCGTTTTTTTTACTTATTTACTTACATTTTGTTTATGTTATCATCTATTTAATGCAGATATTGTTCAAAATGTTGCCCTCTTCCAGCAATGCAAGCATTACATCTAGCACTGATTTCATTTATTGCAGCTAGACATTATTCTAGTGATATTTGGTGCACTGCATCTATGATTCGGTTTCTTAATTGCTCTCTTGAATTGATTGACACCGTAAAGGACTCAAGAGAGCAACTGTCAATGAGAGATTGAATTTTTGCGATTTTCTCTAAAATGGAGCAAAAACGAGCAAACCTCTAAAGGACTTCTTGTCTTAGTTTTTCGGTCCCCTACACGCTCTTGAAGTTTTGTCATTTAAATTGGGGACACCCTATATATCAATATTTTTATTATAAAATTTCTAAATCATTGAAAATTTTGACAAAATTTTATTATAGCGAAGATAGAATTAAATGAGAGAGAGACTTTAAAAAGCTTTGTAAAATACTGCGGATCTAAACGTAACTCCAATTTAAAAAAGTTGCTAAAATTGTTAATAATCTTTGCTAGATTATATTTAATAAAGGTATCTAGAACTAGTATTTGAAACATTTAGTAAGGATATATTAGGTGATATGAAAGCGTATAGATCGCGCCATTGAGAAAAATATTACACGTCATAGAATCCGGTATAATGATTACATAAAGGCTAACCTCAAGTGATTTGCAGGTGTATATTATTCAATAATGCGTACATAGTGTGGCGCTATGAGCTATATATATGGCTCAACATTCTTTCATTCTTTCATTGTGTTTCTTGCACAGAATGCTTTTTGCAAATATATCGGGAGAAGGGGAGAGAACGAGAGAGCATAAGAATTGCGAATTTATGGAATCATGATAGCAAAATAATATAGCACGTGATGCATAATGAGAAGTATAATGGCGCGCAATTTTATAACTTTGCCGTCAATTCCACAATTTTCTAATATTAGGGATATTCATCTCTAGTAATCTACATTTGCTATGTGGTGACTCCTACTTTGACACGCTATAATCCGTTTATTCGCTAAACCGTTTCCACTGCGATTTCAATCTGCATAGACGATTTATTTTACTTTATGACAACGCGGAATGTTACCGAGAAATTTATTATATTTTACTGCTGTTTAAAATTTTAGAGAGGAATTTATGTATATCAACATCGACGTAATACGTTTGACAATTACGAGCTGTTTAATTGACTTAGCTATATTATTATCTTGTACGATTTATATTTCTTTATTCTGTTTAATCTTTTACTCGACCTTTTTCTTCGGCAATACTTTTTATTCTTATCTAAATGTTAAAAATAATACAAAAAACATAGAAACGTCTTATAAATATTTTGCAATTAGTATTCCCTGTTTTATGAATTCCATTTCCTTTGTAGTATGTAGAGTAGAGTAAATATAAATAAAGAATCTTTTGATATATATGCGCTTAATATTTTAATTTTATAGACATATATATATATATATATATTTCTTATTTTCTCTGCGAAATAAAAATATAATTCTGTAGAATAGTAAAGAAACGCGAAAAGCTGTTACATTCTTGCTTTCTATTTCGCTACATTGTCAAAAGTAATCATAAAATGCAAATTTAATGAAAGGAGCGAGACAATAATAAATTAATCTTAAAAGAAGATGAAGGATAGAATGCAAATAAATTTCGATCAAGTCATCAACTTTGTCGAAGATTAAACGACGATTTAAAGGCGATGCTACGGTCTGAGAACTGGTGCATCGTGCCGATGAGGTTGACTGTTTATAGATACGCGGTTATGCAACAGTGGCAGTATCCCGCGCCTCTCAAATCGATTGCTGGCGATCAACGGCGAACTCTCGCAACGTTTCCTCTGTGCATAATCACGGGATCGCTACGATATTATAGCGCAATGCTCTCGGTTAACAATGGATTTAGCGTATTCTTATTAACTTTGATACTCGTTTAAAACATTTCGCGAACATATAAAATGCTACGCTGCGCGATTTTTTTCCTGTTTTAGCTGTTGATTGTGATTTAATGCTCGACTTGCATTTTTATGAGATTTTTAGAAATTTTTTTTATATTTGTATGGTTACATATTTATAGCAATTGTTCAATTTTTGCATATCTTTCTGTACATATATAGTAATATAAGATAATTAAGAAAAATTATTTACACATTTAGAGCTTTAATTGAGATTTTTTTATCAGATTATTTTATCAATTATACTCAAATCTTTCACAATAAAGTCTTTATTCGTACATTCAATACGATTCATGAAACTAGGCCGAGCAAGAACGGTTAATCAGAGCAATATTATTATTCATGTATCACTTACAATATTATTTCAGGGCCGTGCATCGGTTACCGTTACATCATAGTGGCTATCTAACTGCAGTAATTTCATGTTATCACAGACCGAGGGATAGCCGCAATCGCAATCGCGGCGCCGGTGTTACGAGATACGAGCCTTTTCGCTGTGCGAGATTTCGCAGAAATCAATCTCGCCTGTCGCTTCCGGTTCCTTCGAGAGAACTCGCTCTCTCGGAAATAAGAAACCTTCATGCATCCGCTGTGCCTTTCGTGGGAAATTCTCGATTCGATTAATAAAAATATTTTGGTGTGTCCAATGGGGGACTCGATCTCTCCCTTTTTCCCTCTATTTTTTTTTCTTCTTTTTCTCTCTCTCTCTCTATATGTACATATATATATATATTTGATTTTAATTTCTAACGATCATGTAATATCCGTGTTTGGCACGTAGACAAAATCGGTACTTTTCTGTCGACGATGCAGTGATGCATTTCACAATGCTGTATGCGTGTGAATGTTTCTGATTAGATATCAACAGACAGATATCACGTATTTATCACAAGCGTGTAATAAAAAAAGGAGTAAAGTCACAAAATTATCGAATTTAGGAATAATACATAAATACCCTAAAATAGTTTATCACATTATTATTACATTCTCTGTAATATAATCATAGAATTTTTAATTTATCATTGTGAGAAAAATTTCTATATTGTATAAAATGCCGTAGAATATTCTAAGAGGACAGTTAATTGCATTTAAGATATAAATGTTGTACAGAGTATATCGCAAAAAATCAAAACTTTCATGTGATTCCTTTCCGATCCTCCGCGTGATCGTCCGTGACAATCAAGGACGGAATACCAATTTGCATTTGCATTTGCATTCAAATCACAGCATCGATAGCTAGCGAACGAAATAAATCAACTATGATGTTATTGTATATCTCTTTCGCAATTCAGAAAATCAATACGTGATCAAATAACATTAATGAATATAAATATGATGAATATAGTAATGTAAATAAATATATAAATGTAATTGTATATAACATAAATCAATAAAATACTTTTATTAATTCCACATGAAATTTTAACTTAAACTTTGATCACAAAACGTATGCCATAATTTAAGATTGCTAATCAAAAATTTGACATCTCAAATCTATGCAAAGATTAAATTGGTGAATAGTAAGATTTCTATAATATCCTTGAACGTGTAAAAAATAATTGCACTTATCGTTTGCGTAGAAAATTGGCACAAGAGAAAAGAAATTAGCAGACAGTAGAATCGTAAAGCTTTCCACGCTCTATTCAAAATGGTATTTGCAAAACTCTCCTTGCTGATTTCAAATGTTCAATTGTATCGTGCGCTTTAATCGGCTTATGCTTGCGGAAATGCATGTCTATATTACGCGGCTATCAATAGTGACTTGTGAGTAGTAGAGCACTTCACTAGCCGCGCATGCGACACCCTCGAATCTTGCGTAGCGAAAACGGAAGTGTAACGCGTAACAGGCTCTCTCGAGCGTCGAGTTTCTTTGCCGTATTAACTGCAAACTCTCTCGTGATATGGTAACCGTTTGCATTCCTTTACACGACACACGCACGTTTTTTTAACCGCGGCTGCTTTCGTAATCGTCATTGTCGTCGTCGCGTCGTAAAGCGAGAGTTCGAGATTGTCCTTCGATTACAGGAAGTTAGCTCGTGCGTTCAGCGGAATCTCGATTCTCGTACCGTGAATGATCTCCGACTGAATTTCCGTTTCAACACCGATAATTCGTAATGCACGGTTCGTGTATGTATTGTATAAAAGTCCGAATAATAAGTGGATATTTTGCAATAATTATAATTATAATAGTTATAATTTTTATTGCACATAGATGTATAAATCCTTATCTAATTTTTACAAGATATTTATGACTATATTGATACATATAATGAAATTCTATTCTTTGAGATTACTTTTGGCTTCTATGCGGAAACTATGCATATTGTAGGAAGCCTTAGCATAGTTTGGCCGGTTGCCAAGAGATTTCGATCTACGAACCCCGACCATCTTTATACGTGGAACAATCCTTATCGAGTTTCCGCTTGCCAAGAGAATTATACATATATATATATATATATATATATATATATATATATATATATATATATATATATATATATGCAACTTTCATCATGCATAAAACTTTGCTCACGTTACGTTTGCAAATAAGCACGAGCAAGTCCGCGAACTCATAACTCGCAAGTAGATAAAAAATCGTAAATGAAAAAAAAAAGGAAACGAGAACGTTTCTGCCATAAATTATTTATCGCGTTTGAATAATATTGTTTACCGTCTAATGCTTTTTATAATTTTATGCAATTTTTCCGCGAATACAATTTTGTAATTGCGAAAAAAACACAGGCGTTTCGATTAAGCCTGTATGTTTTATTTTTTGGCTCTTCTTTTATAGTAACAAATATTGTACATGCAACAGATTATCTTTCCTCGCGTATCTTGCAACATTTTATGGCGAACATCAGTTTTATTGTATCGTCTTATATTAATCCAATGAACGTGCTAGAACTTAATTATTCAACATATTTCGCGAGTCATATGTGAAGGTCGATCAGATTTTTAAAATCTTCTTATAATATTTAATCGATACTACATCAATATACATTTCATTTAATAGATATTTAAATTATATTACACCACATATTTCATATCATATATTGTTCAAAGTTTTACTGCGTGTAATCGATAAAGATTATATAATAAATGCCAATGTATTTGTAATATCAATATTACATTCATTTCATATTTTTATGATTTTTCCCAACGTTTTGCATCAGTTTAATCACGTGTGTTTGCCGTTCCACAAGCTAACCGCACCTTAATCTTCGTAGGCGGCTATCAACAATTATTATTTTTATTATTGAGATATTTATCTCGGTTGAATAAAGTTGCTGGAACGACACGACGCGTCGTAATAACGTCGAGAGACAAATACCGGATTGGCGGAATTGCGGAACCAAATAAAGAGATTGCTCTCTTATTAACCCAGATAACGTTCGCCTAAAGATTGCAGCTCGGAAGGCTGGATCTGATCGAGAAGCGATCGGTGATGTGAAGTTTAACCGAGCTTACTTGAATTCTCAATCGATATACAATAGAAATTGATGAAAAGCGCGTGTATATATGTGTGTACGTGCGTGTCGTGTGTGTATGTGGATGAATGCGTATATACGAATAAAGATAAAAATTATTTAACTTAACTTTCGAATAGATGCGAGCCACAATTCACCGTTAAAGTGAAGGCGCCGTCAAGAGCCATCCGGCCTCTTGCACTGTAGACCGATACGATCTAACAATACGCATCATTACAGTGGCATACGCATCTTGCAACACTCGCGGGAGGATCATGATTATGCTCGCGTGTGCATAATGCGCCCCGTAATCAACGACGCAAAACCGCAATCCCGGCGCCGAGCATTTTCGCGTCAAAGCCATGTAAACACGATGCTACTTTAATGGAACAAAGGTGTTCGCTTAGCACTATCCTTCACAAAGCAGCTCACTGTATTATTACATATCCCGCGCATTATGTCACGCGTACTTTAATTTGACAATTTTATTAACCATTTACAAGCAAGGGTTTTATTGTTTCTCACAATTCGGTTCTTAACAATTTAAAACGATTATAGAATCAGAAATCTTCTCTCGCCATATTTAAATTTTAATATTATATCTTGAATCGTATATATATATTAAGATTTAGAAGAGATTTATACTTTGCAAAAAGAGGATATTAAAATACATATTATAAAAATTGTTAATATACAAAAATTTGTTATAAATTGCCGACGAAAATCATTGTTCAACGTACGTTTCAAAATAGAATTAGGGCTTTACCAATTTAGGATCGTTATTTCTTCCTCAGTACCGACAATTGTCAGTATTACACAAGTTACAGCCAGTAGTTACTGTCTATACCGAGACGGGCGATTATTCGTAAGATATCCATATGAGAACAAACTTTACGAAGATACGTAATAATGAATGTCGAAATCATCTTAGAGATCCTCATTTTGTGCTCTATATTCCAAATGTATACTACAAGTTTTATAATAGATGAGAAGATTATGGGATTGTGTAACGATGAATAAATGCGCAAACTAAATGCATTCAACTAGTCATCTGCGCGGTGGTGATAGAAAACTAAGTTTGGCGGATTTATAAGCGCGTAATAAACTTAGTAGCCTCGAATAAACTGTAATTTAATTTCAAATATCGATGATAGTAATTTACGCGACAATTTAATTTACACAATTTGCATTTATGATATATCACAAATAATATTGCATGTCTATGTCTATAATCAATTCACGAATTTGAATTTTTTTGAATAATTCAGCGCGCCCGAGTGTAAAAATTGCGGTGTCAAGGTGCTAAAAATGAGAACGTTTTGCATATTGAACGTTTTGCGTATTGAAATTAATATTTTGCCCATTTATAAATTTCTCGAGACGATCGGCCAAATAACAAGACGCGACGATCTTCTTTCGTTCTCTTTTCAGGAGGTTTCGATTTCTGTACGGGTGGCCATCACGCGTGCATTAATTTCTACATAAATTTTAACCTTGAATCGTAAAAAAATTCGGGGCCAAAATGTCAAGACCTGGAACGAAGCTACGATCGAGTTCACGGCCCCACCTTGCTGTGTGGTATTTTACGGGTTCCTGACATTTTGGACTGGCTTTGTGGTTGTATAGTCGAGTCAAACCAAAAAATCTTGTTTACGAAAGTAGTTATTAGTCGTCATAATTAACAACTCTTGAAAACGAAGTGGGCAATAAACGTGTCGTCGCTATCTATGGCAATTTCTTCTTTTTGCGTTCATTCGAGGACATTTTCAGCAATAATTAGCTTTTATCCTTGGAATTGAGAACTCTTTAGAGAAGACTATTGCAATGGGATTAAATAATCAACTTTTTAATGTTAGACTTTGCAAAATTAGCGAAAGATAAATTTAAAATAAAACATTTATATAATATAATTCCAAATATTATATCGTTTTGCGATGTATACATAGACATATGCATGTATCTTACAGTATTTATAGAGAAATATTTCTTATTAAATTTAATTTTTTCAGCAGTCTTTTCTCTCAATATATCGAAGAAAATAATTATGCATAAAGCAATAAATGATAAAGTCGCAATATCATTGAGCGATTTCTTTTATCCTGTTTCCTTTCTCGCGCTGTTGTGTCATTCTCCATGATTTAGATTTTTTATTTAACCTAAATTACAAAATAGTTTCCCTATTTAAGTACGCGCGTTAGATTTTTATTTTTGTTAAGATGTATAAACATTTAAATGATCAACATTTTATGTGAATATTGTTATTTTAGATACGTATCTCATGCAAAAAAAAAAAAAAAAAAAAGATCTGTGTCAATATTTTTTTGTTAATTACGCATTAATATCCGTCGATGTTATCGAGTATCTTACACAGTTACCGAGTTATATATTCGCCTGCTCTGTACGAGGTTTTAATGCACCGTTCGGTCCGTCAAGCGGTACTTATGTTTTTCTACTTCCACAATACACACCTACTTCGTATTACGTGTTGGACGTTAAAATATGGTCGCAAAATAGTAGCGCAGTTTTTTCAACCGTAAAAATGTGACGCGATCCGCAAGCTCCGATATACGAAAAGTTTGCTTTTTTTCGCGTTTCCATTTTGCTCGCGGATAGTCTTCAACGAAGTCGCCCGAAGTGCTGGCTGCAATCGATCTCGGCGTTTGTAAAAAACGTGCCATTGCGAAAGCACACGTAATACACGTAGATTAAAAACTGATTATTAAAAGGCCACTTTTACGCCTGCGTTTCCGCTTTCGAACGGGCGTGTACGGCAGATTTTGCGTAAGACGTAGCGTAAAAGATGACGCAGAAACTTTCTGTTTATTCGGCTTAAGAGAACGGCGATTTATTAGATTTTTCCATACTCACCCTAAGATTCCGCCGGCCGCGGGACTTCTGTAAAAATCGCATCTGTGCAGCGGCCTCCTTGGATTGTCAACGTATCTCTGTCCCGCAGCCTGGCAGAGAGCGCGATACAATTGGAATTGAAGGACGCCAGCCACGAAATTCCTGTAAAATATGAGAGAAAGCTAATTAGCTTATATCATGCCTCTTATGCGTATCTCGACATACTTAATAAGCATCGAATCAGTATTATATGAGAAGATATATTACAGTAGAGGTAATTTCAAAAAATAAAATGCGCCCATAATGCAAAAATTTAACGGTCATTTATTAAATCAATAAGTTTATGTTCCATCGCGCCTGACAGTTTATTTAATTAATTAATTTTAAAATATATGATTTTGAAATATTAACGGCTTGAATAATTTATCAACAAGATGAGAGAAAATATAGCAAGAGATTCATGAAAATATAAAAATCATATAAACTTGATAACAATGATGTAATTCATAAAATTATGAGTTAGTATAAATCTATAAAATCTTAATTGTTTACATTATGTTATTTGTAGGGAATGGTCTAAATTTAAGACAGAACAATTATTTAAAAGTAGTTTATTCATCCGGGTCACGTCTAAGATGCCAATTTTCGTGAATCTTGAAGAGCCATCTGCAAGGTTAGCGTTAACAGGGTCAGGGAAATTACGAAGAATCTCGATCTCTATATGGAATGAGTAATATGACGGGAGATAGAATACTCTCCCCTTCTCAGCATAGAATAAAATTGCCATCAGGTGGCTAAAAAGAGAGGACGCTCGGCAAGACATAGGTAAATATATTGCCGTTTCACCGAGAGAGAGACTCTTCATCGGCAACGACCTTTACGTAATATCATCCAGGCGATCCTCCCGGAGATCGCGGTTCGGTATTACGATGGGCATTCCGACACTTCTACTTTCCACGATTGTAACGGTTCCCTCGTACGAACCTGTCGTTTGAAAATATATACGAAAGTATATGTCGTAACACACGCGTGACATCTGAAAATATATTGCGACTTGCGTAGCGTAGCAAGCATTAACCATAAAGTCATCGACGAAATTAATAAAATCCACGATTTCCCACTTTAAATACGTTTCAGGAAGGAATTTAAAAATACGCAAGCCGTCTCGGATTCATCATCATAGCAATTCTATAATTGGTTTTATAACCGATGTATAAATAGCTATATTAATTGCAATATTTCTGATTATATAGTAAGTTATTGTTACGCGTTAATTAACGAATCTCGCACATCATCGCAAAATTATGAGCAAAGAGATTTCTGTAAGCAGTTGAATTCAAGATACTGATAATCTGATGACGCACCGGAACATAAAATTCGGCATAAATTTTGTCACATTGCGAAATTCGGCGCAGTAAAATAACTGATTTCGCAATTGCGAGTGTTTTTGCTGGCAAATATTATCGATTAACCTTTCTTGCTCACCTACATTTAACGAGTAGGCGAACGCATTCAAATGGCATTGCCGGGAAGTGAAACCAAGTCATATTGATATTCAAGGGGAAGTAATCGTATCGCGAGAAAACGATTGAATCAGGTTATACGGTTGGATAGAGTCGAGGTGAGACCTTCGCCCTGAATGGCAGACATCGCGATAGCTTCGATTATTTTGATGTACTTTTTCAGTTACAGAGAGAATGATGGTAAGATCTCATTAAAATTGAAATGATAAGCTCGTTATTAATATCGTGAAATACGAATAAATATGATGTAAATATGCGACAGAAAATTTTCATATAAAAATTCTTATATAAACTTTTATATAAAAGTTATATCGTTTATATATCGTTTACATTATTTTATATTATTAAATCATGTAGTAAAATATTTTACATGTATCCTTTTAACCAATAAAATATATAAATTCTATTAATCTTCCTATACATTTTAGATAGTACACAATTTGTTTAACTCGTTACACACATTGAAATTTTCTTTTATTAAAATCAATTTATAAACTTTTCTAATTATCAATCATTTTTGTGCCAAATTATTAAATATTTTTCAGAACACAAGAATTTTTAATTTTATTTCGATTTATCCCTCAAAAGCGCCGATTCGTCATTGTTACACGAGTCAAAACGAACAACTGTATCTTTCGATTAAAGTAATAATCTCTTTTTCTCTTCCTCTCTATTTCGCATTGCGAAACATATTAATGATATACTTTCGCCTATAAGAAACAAATTGTTAGCGCATGCTATAGATTTTTGCGAATACATTTCTTTGTCTAATATATATTTGCTAGGTAAAGTCATATAATACTACACGGCACCGTCGCGTAAGGTGATCACGTCCCATAATACAATATAATACGGCGGTAAACATCGACATACTTGGCCGCGTGCAAAGCGGAGGAGGCGAAGGAAAGCGCGTAACTTCACCGGCTCTAGAGCGGAATTGTGATGTGGGACCGCGTGTCCCTCGAAAGGGAGCAATGCTACACCCACGAGATCGGCGGGAGATAAATTCTAGCGGCGTGTCTTACGTTGTTTGTAATGTATGTGTGTGTGTGTGTGTGTGTGTGTGTGTATGTGTATATGTGTCTCCATTACGCGGAACAACAAGCGTTGGGCGAGGTGAGGACGAAAACGGAACGGTAATAGCGAAGGGGAAAGGATGGATGATGACGTTGATCGCGCGCGATTCGCGTGACCGTTGCAGTCGATTGTCATGAAAAATAACGTATTAAAGTGTCCCTAGCTGAAATATGTTACGATCGGCATACAATTGGTTTTTAGTAGGGAAAAGCATTAGAAGATAAAAGGAATTTTAATTCTCGAATCTATCTAAGTTTTTTGCAATCATTTATCTATGTATGACTTAAAATCCTTCTTTTTTTCACATTATCGAAGCGATTTTTTTAGCTTTTATTAACTGTACAATCAACTCTTGCAAATATTTTTTTATTTCGAGAAAATTATGAGTGATAACGTGTGCAACAAATTAGGATTATTCGACATTAAGGAGGTAAAATGGAAAGCGGAAAATTTATAATTTAGAGACACGTAGAGAAGGTTGTCGACGTAATGCTGGAATGTGAATTATGCATTCTTGTAGGGGGACACATAATTGTAGGGAAAGGGTAGGAAATTAGTGTAATTTACTGACGGAGAAACTAGATTGGCATGTCAATGTTCTACTTAGGCGCGTATATGCATATACGAGCGACATATAATTTATTATAAATTGATATTAAAAAAAAAAAAAGTTTCGTTAATGAAATCTAATAAAAATATTTAATTCTGTATCATATTATTAACTGACTGTGAGTATAATGTATATAGGCGCGTATGTTAAAATATAAAATTCCCTAAGACGTACAATCTTCGATTACATTTCAACAATTGCGATCCACCGTAAATTTTCGCGACTTCCGTTCCAATAGCGAAACATTTCTATTTCGAGGAATCTACGCGACACGAACGTAGTAAAAGTTTAAAATCCAACTCAAGTGCACTTTAACCGCATCTGGAAACGGAGCAATGATGAACAATAAAGTTTACGAAATATCGTCAGAGCACGTTTGACAGGGCACCAAAAATTAACAATATAACTTTCAACAATTTCGTAAAATTTTATTTAACTTGTACATTAATTTATAAGTCTCTCGCAAGGTTGGGGAACCGACACGCGCCAATAACACGGTGACAATCAACGTGAGTGATATATGTTTTGCCCGCACGCTCACCGACGATATCCGTATCGGCTGACAGATTTGCCAGTAGGCGAATCTGTTCGATCCAAACTCTCGTGAAACGTTACGTACGAAGAGGTGAGTTTTTGCGTACTGTCAATCTCTCTCTCTAAGTTCGTCCAAACTGGAAAGGCACGCGGATACGATCGATGTCTCGTCGGCGGTTTCCGATACTAACATAAGGGACGTTACGACGGCCAATCGGTATGTCCGTCGTTCCTCAGAGAAAGTATCATATAAAACTAAAGCAGTCGAGATACCTGCGAAGACATGTGAGAAAAAAAGAAAAATCAGGCATCGCGAGCACAAGTATTTGACGAAGAAGGAAGGGAACGAGACCCGTTTGTTGAAGGAGAGTTCGTTCTTCGCAACACGCACATACGTGCGTGCGTGCGAATGTATGTATGTAGGGAAGTTAAAGAGGGGGAGTAAGGTGTCTGTCCCAAAGGGGAGTGGTGGTCGTTCGGACGGTAGAACCGTCATCGTCGTAGTTGAACAAAGAGGTATAACGTGGGGGTACATGACTTGGGGCCCCGGACCCGACGGGCCCCGGGTGACGAAGGCGAAAGTGTGCCGCGTATATAAGACCAGGAACCGACGGCAATCAGCATCCAGTTCACTCCTGGACGCACCCGGAACATCGCGAGAGCAAAAATGAAAATCCTGGTACGTCCTCCGTCATAATCGATTCGCTTGCGATACTTTTCGTCTTAGTGTTGCGTTGTCGGAAAGCGAGAAACATCGGTGAAACGTGTATCGAGGAAGCTCGGATAGATAATAATATCTACGATGAAGTGAACGAGATTAAACGGGGGTGTGGATCGTTCGAGAGAGATTAAACGCGCGCATAGATTCGACTCGTAAATCATGCATTAAAGAATTCCGCGAACAAATTACACGCGGAGTGTATTTCTAAACGAACATTTCGCATATTAATGTTGGACAATTACGCGACTTGAATAGTTTCACTTTTTTGCAGAATAAACGATCATCTTCATCTTTAATACGTTTTCTTGATCACGACATTTTAATACTGATTTTTTGCTAAAATTCTAAAGAATTTTTATTACATCGTGCGGTGATGTACGTGTGTATTTAATCTTAAATTAAAATAAATTTTTTAAGCATAAAGAAAATTAATATATTTTGTTACAGATGTTTACGTATCGAATCGCGGATTTAAAATTTTCAATAAACTTTTTAATACATGCGCGTTCTTCGAGCTCGTTTTCCCTATGATTGGATGTTTCGAATATTATATATATGTAATAATGAATTGCAATCGATATATTATTCACGTTGAACGTAATGAGAGATAATATTGCATATTTTCTAGATTTGCGTGGCAGTTGCCGCCCTCGTGGTTACGACAGTATTGTCGGAGGAGACCGCGAAAATCGAGAAGTCAGTGGAAGCAAAGTCCGGAGGCGAGAAGAAGCAAGAGAAGCGCGGGCTATTAGGTCTTGGTTACGGTTACAGCTATGACGGTGGATACGATATCGGATCCGGTGGACATGTTGGCCTCGATCTGGGCGGTGCACACGGTGGATACGGTGGATACGGTGGATACGGTGGATACGGTGGATACGGTGGATATATCGGCGGTCACGACCACGTAAAGACCGTGACCGTAGTGAAGAACGTCGCCGTGCCATACCCCGTGGAGAAACACGTGCCTTATCCGGTAGAGAAGCACGTGCCATATCCAGTCAAAGTGCCCGTACCACAACCGTACCCGGTTGAGAAGCACGTGCCTTATCCAGTCAAGGTCTTCGTGAAGGTGCCCGTTCACGTACCCCAGCCGTATCCAGTGGAGAAGAAGGTCCCCTATCCGGTTCACGTACCGGTCGATCGTCCTTACCCAGTCAAGGTTTTAGTACCGCAGCCTTACCCCGTAGAGAAACACATTCATGTCCCAGTAAAAGTACCAGTACCGCAGCCCTATCCCGTCGAAAAACCAGTCCCAGTACCAGTGAAAGTTCCGGTCCACATACCTCAACCTTACCCGGTCGAGAAGCTCGTACCTTACCCAGTCAAAGTTCCAGTCGATCGTCCTGTTCATATACCCGTTCCCAAGCCCTACCCTGTGCACATTGAGAAACCCGTACCTTATCCAGTCGAGAAGCCGGTACCCTACCCCGTGAAGGTTCCAGTTGACAGGCCGTATCCCGTTCATGTCGAGAAGCCCGTGCCAGTTCCGGTTAAGGTGCCAGTACCGCAACCGTATCCAGTCGAGAAGCCAGTGCCTTACCCGGTCGAAAGACCTGTGCCGGTAGCAGTCAAGATCCCGGTCGATAGGCCGTACCCGGTTCACATCGAAAAGCCCGTGCCTTATCCGGTAGAGAAGCCCGTGCCTTACCCGGTTAAAGTGCCGGTAGCTGTGCCGGTGCACCACGAACATCACGGACACGAGAGCTATATCTCCGGTGGATACGAGGGTGGCGATGTAGGTTACGGTAGCTACGGTAGCCACGGTAGCTACGGTGGCTACGGTGGCTACGGTCATCACTAATATCACAATTCCCGGTTCGTTCTTTGTCGTCGTTGTATGAGAAACTCTCCATTGCGCGCGACGACGGATAACTACGAGGATCTTGTCTTAGTATACGAAGAACCGATTCGAAACGTTGCCGTGCGGCGCAGCGATATCCGCCACTTTGTACCTGGATCGGATCGGAGACAATCTCCGGTAGACGATCGCGTATCGGTCCATTGTACTCTGATTCCGATGATAATCGCAATGAAGGCGCGGCACGGCAACGTGTGCCAGGAAGAACGAATGACCAATAGGAATGTACTCGTCTTTAGCGATCTTCGCTCGAGAGCAGCTCGTTTGTCTTACTTTTGTACCGATATTAGCAAAGTATGTATTTTTTTACAGAAAATGAAATAAATATTATTGTAAAGTAGTTATATATATATATATATGATTATGTGTATAATCTTCTGAATTGTTTATCCTAATTCCTACATATTTTTTCTTTTTACAAGAAAGATTAGAAAAGATATTATTAAAGAAAAAAAATTGACGAAAATGGACAGATCTAAAATGTGCTCAACAATTGTTGAATTTATGATGACCTTCAAATGGAACAACGTTATGCGATAAAAACATATTCTAATGCTGCGAGAAAGCATAGCATGTAAAATAATATCATTTAGAGAAAATAAGAAAATTACATTTTAAATAATAAAACTATTACAAGAATAGCAAGAAGCAACAATGGCAAATAAGCGTGAATTAATATATAAAAATATATTATATATTGTTATCACGCATACACAAATATGTATAAATAATATTAAATGAATAATGTGTATGTTAAAATATATTGTGTTTTATATTACTAAAGATTTTTTCAAATTTTTTTTAAAATTTTTGCAAACAGATCAGAAAAATGATATTAAAAAGAAGTTCGTGAGATTCTCGCGAGATTAACTCTTTTTAAATTATCTTAAGCTATATTTTTCTTGTAACGATCTTATATTTCTTATAATATAACTACATTCTGACATAAAATTACGTGATAAATCGTCGACTTTGTTTCTGCCACCAACGCATTTTTGTCAAATCGATAACTTTGAATTTACATCACTATACTCTCTTACAAATCTATTTGAATTTTGTAGATATTGTCGAAAATTATTTGGAAATAAATCCCTTGTGATCTATTTAAAAAAAAATTGAATGTTTCTCTTTATTTTCTCTCTCCCCCCTCCTCCCCCATCTCTCTCTCTCTCTCTCTCTCTCTCTCTCTAACATCTGTAATAATAATATTTTATTAAAGATCTGTTCATTTTTTTAAATATATAATGTAACTATTTATTTCCTGTTTTTTATTAACAATTTTTTTTCCAGATTATTTGCTTTCCTCCGCCCCCCTTTCACTGGAAAATTCTTTATAATATTACCGTTAAACTCTCTTACATACTGTAAATTATTGGTAATTAAAATATGCGTATATTTATACACATATGCATATAAGAAATTAAAATCAAGTATTGATCTGTGCAGCTTGAAACTCTGAAATAAATGTATATATTGATGTAATATTCAATATACATATAATTAAACATATTACTTTGATCTTCATTATCTTATGTTTACATTTCCTAAGGGAACATTAAAGTTTGATTAAATTTCATAGTGGTGTTCTTTTCTTTGTAGGGAAGTTATGTGTGTTTGTGTATGTATATGTGTGACTTAATCCATACTAATTATATTAATTAAATTGATATAACAAAGCTAACAATAAGAAAATAACAGTTTCCAGTTAGCGTCGAACGAAAACTTCTAGTATATCGGATAAAATAGGATATTATCTGCACACGCGTATACATAAATTTCCCCGATTTTAATTAACATCGAGATGCCATGACCTTTTGGGTCAAATTTCCGTATTTTCTCAAAATTTCGAAAAGGTTACGAAGTATAAGATAAACATGTATACGAATAAATAATAGATGAATAAAGAGAGAGAGAAAAAGATTTTAATTTATATAGAATTTAGAATAGATTTTGATTTATATAGATTATATATATATATTGATTTATATAAAATACGTTTTAATTTATATAAAAATTTGAGAAGAAATTTCTGAGGCTTACAGATACAAAAGAAACAATGGATTCTCTTTATATCGTTATATCAATTTATGATAAACTACCATGCATCAGGGATGCAGTAAAGCGAAAAAAAATCTGCGCGCAAGGTAATTGATCTTTTCGATCAACTTCCATTATTCCGGTCTTTGTGATTCAATCTTAAAATATTTTGTCGGGGATCCCCTGATATCCGCAGAGGTAAAGTCGATGTGCATCCGCGACTAATTTCTTGCACGACCCACTTTGGCCGAAGCGGTTTTGCCACTTGACTCACGAACGGCGACTTACGTGCTCGTCCGGATCGCGGGAACGATTATGCAATCGTGCCATTAGCGCACGCGACGTCGAGGCTGAAAGTAAGAGTCTCCCCTTCGCCTCGCCAAGAAAGATCGTGCTGCCGTAAAGTCCACTTCCCCTTTCGTCCGTTTTCCACAGACCCGAAGCGGGTCTGTCCTTTCGCTTCCTTTATTTATCCCGCCGCACCTCTTCGCCTTGACTCGCGAAACTATTCCTTTTAAGACAATTACGCGGAACGAACACGATGTTTTGCATCCTATCACCGTTAAAAAATATCGTACTATAAAGATCTTAAGATCAGAGCGTAACGTGGAAAGGCTGATAGTTGCTTAAATGTCAGATAGATGTTTTGACAGATTTTTAATTTTTTTCAAGATTGAAAAATCTTGTTTTTTTTTTTGTTTTTTATATAAATTATGGAACATCTCTTATTTTAATAGACATTTAATTTGACATTTAATTAATAATAGAAAATTAGATTGCTAATCATTGTGAATAATATGATATTTAAGATTGAAGGAGACGATCAGATTTCGCATTTAATTATATCTAAATATTCAATGAGAAATTATGAAATCTAATTTAATAGTCTAAATTAAAAATTTTACTTTTTTAATACTAACGTTATATTAACGAAACTAATAATTGTTATGATTGTCGCCATCATCATGTTTATCCTTCGTGTGTTCAATAATTTTGTTACGAAATGTTCACCTAATTGCATTGGTGAGAGGATCTCAAGTCAGTTATTCGACATTTTCCTTTTTTTAAACGAGTTGCTAATGCATATATTTACAGCATTAAATGATGCAATTAGAATAAAGAAAATTTATATATGATTGAAATAATAATATTGAACAGAGTTTCTTTATATATACTTAACGAATAAATACTTTTGTATAAATTATCAATTGTTAACTTAAACTTTTTGGAGATGTATCTTATATTAATTGTCTTCGAAATTTATCTAGAAAGAAACGGCATTTCTCTCAATTATTTTCAACGACAGTAACCGGTAAGCATAACCGATAAGGTAGCTTGGTACTTTTACATTTGCTGCTATAATAAATATGTTTTGTTAAAGGATATTCTCTCTAAATGAAATAATTTTATTAAGTCACAAAATAAATATTATAATATTATCTTCAATTACCTTCTCTCCAAGCATTTTATGAAATCAAATCTTTTAAAATAAACTAATTTATAAATACATTTTTTATGCAAAATAGTACAGAAAAATTAATGTCAAATAATATAATATTTTTATTCCATTATTATAATCCTAAGACATACATCATATACGTATTTTTATCAAAATTTGATTTTTTTTATATCTGTATATTACTATCATCTGTTGATAGCTTAAATTATTGTGGTTTATAAAATTCATCTGGAACATATACCGTGAGAGAAATACTCTCTATCTGCTGTAGCTGCTGCAGATCGTTATTATTTAAGCAGCAATCTATCTTTAAAATTAATAGACATTAAATTGTATTGTGTGAACGCATGATAAGTGAAAGTAATGATGCAAACGTATCATGATCCACTTTGCCCTCTTGGTGATTATGCATTTGACATTTGCAGAGGGTGATTTATTTCAATTACTATCGCGAATGATAATTTGTTGTAATTTTGAGCCTAGAATATAAAGTAGGGCTATCAGAGAGCATAGTTTGAAATACATCAATGTTTTACTAGCAAAAAATAACACATCTTTCTTTTAAATTAATAAATTTGAAGGAAGGCTGATTTTATGAAAAGCATGCGATATGTATTGTATATTGTTATATATATTTATAATATAATTATATTTTACAAATGAGATGGCATTTTAATTTATTAATTTTCACCTATTAATTATTATTATTTTGCTCTTGCAAATAATGTATTATATTTTCACGATAATAGTTATATACATTTATGATCGGTCATCATAGATCATGAGATCGTGTTAGTGTCCTAGAATAAAGCAGACCATGCAGCGACATAATTAGAAGATTAAATAACAGATATAATCTTCCAGCACAGTGTCGCTTCCTATTACTAGAACATGTTGTCTTTGCTATCTCATGTGCGCTAGAAACTATATATCTATCAATGTAGCGATCTCGATAGAGTGAAGGTAAAACCTATATATTAAAGATGTAAGAAAGTTTATGAGCGTACAAGACACGTATTTCCCTCATTATTAAGAGGACACTAATTACGAAAACAAGTTTATGCAAGAAGTTTATTAGCATTAATCTACAGATATTGCGTTTATTAATAACGTTTGACTTACGGAGATCTTCTTCTCTTCTTTCTTGAAAATAAATTGCCAACTTGTTAATGATGTTTATGAGCACAGGTCTGAATAAGTTTAAGAATTTAACCGTAATATGCTAAATAACTGTATAATTAAAGAGACATATTGAAAGGTATCGTATAATTATGTAAGATTAACTTTTTAATTATCAAGTTATCACACGTTTGGAAAATTATTATTATTGTTGCATTTGCTGTATAATTTAAAAAGGATATTTTAAGCAAATGTTCCAATAAATTATGCGCAGAGAATGTACCATGTCCTCGTGTTTATCGCTCGATAAATCTCCCATTTATGTTATAATCTAGATATCCGGAAGCGTGAGGCAGATTTAAAGCTCTCGCGCTTCCGCTCTCGACTTCCTCCTTCAACACGAGTATAACGAATTCTCGCAAATACTCATTTAGAAGGATCTTAACGCCGTCGTTACTGCAAGAAATGTCGAACTATTTCTCGCATTACAATGTTAACAAGCCATTTACGAGCGCGGCTCTTTTTTCACATGACGTATTTTTCCCGGTCTATGCATCTTCGATAAAAAACTCGCGCTATCACATGATAAACTCTCTCCATATTCGCGATATATCTTGAAAAGGCGCGAGCAATCTTTCGCGAGTAACGATGTGTGGTTTTTGCAGTTAATTACCTAACCATGCGGTTGCTGCCGAGTGTTAAATATTTGACACGCAAACGCGTTGAAAAATGATAATGAAGATCGGTGATCCATGAACCATGATTAGGATCGCGTGCACATAGCGAAATTCATGCGAAACAAACGTGAAGCAATGCGAGCATTATTTTCTCCTTGCAATGGTGTTGGTAAATTTATCTTATATTTACTATCATATACGATCGCATTTCAGAATCCATTCCAAATGCAAATTTAAATGCCTCGCAACATCATTATTTCTTCTTTATTATCTCTTCTATGAAAACGTTTTGCACGATTATAATTTATAATATCATCTTTGAATGAATCCATATAAGAGATTGTCTCAGATAATATGTCTACGTTTGCTATAATCGGCTTAAATGGTTCAATATACAACTCAATAAAAAACGATCAATTAAAAAATAATTTATATAACTTAGTATCAATATTATGTAACCTCCCCTTCATATCAGTCTTAGATATTAAAACCTAGTTTTAATTATATAACTTGATATAGATGGAAACGTTTATGTAATATGAAATTAATCGATACACATTCACTCTGTGATAACAAGGTTTACTATTTTGATTTGTCACCGCAAGTATAATTATGATTTTTGGAAAAATGTCAAGAGATCATTTTTTAGCGATTGCCGTAATTGGTCTTTCCATACAAGTTCTTGCATTGATGTAAAAAGGTTTTTGACACTTTTCACTTTCCGTTCACGACGTTATCTTGACAAAGCGGCGATGCATAGCAACAAATTCTAATTTATCGGATTTATGTTCGTTTCCAAGTGACTGCTTATGTTTCCGGCTAGTAGACTTTATCATGCGTAATGCGAGTAATACAGACTTTAGCGATAAAAATAGAATTGAAAGATAAATAAAAAGTAATCGAATTACTTTTATTAAATTTTCGGGAGATTGCTTCTATGACATTCGATTAAAAAAAGAAATAAAATTTTTCCGTTTTATTTTTATATTTTATTTTTTTTATTAATGTTTTCTGAAATAATAGTTTTTATTCTATTATTTCATGCAACAATGTCTACTATCGTTTCAAGATCATGGTCAAGAGAACCGATCCGAGAGAATGTCAAGATTCCATAAAAGAAGTGAGTGGTTCTTGCTGCCGGAACAATAAATGTCACTACCTTTATAGGTAAATCTATTGGAATTAGCTCTTTCTAGTGGTTTTCCAGATTTTTGCTGTTCCAAAAAGAACAGTTTTACTCGCGCAAAGTAACGAAACGCGAAAGTGATTATCCCCTCTTGAAGAAATCATTGCGTGCATCTCTAGATCAGTAAATACAACGTATTTGTGGCAACCATATATATAAGATGGTAAAAGTATACGACTGATCTATTTACTCTTAACTTGAGCAAGGTGCTTGAAGATTTTTCCCAAGAAATTGTTCTATTTTCCCGTTCAAGATGAGACATGCGGTACGTTCTTATGCCGTTGGAAAGATTTAATAGTTTTTTTGTGAATAAATATTGAAACATTGTGCAGATTTTTTTTACATAGTGTTTGTGTCAAATTATTTTAAAAATAAAACAATAAAATGTAAAAATGTGGTAGAAATTCTTTGTCTGTGACATATATCGAAATAAGAGAATCTGTTATTTTATGAAATTGAGCATATGTTAGAAGAAGAAGAGTAAATGGAAGTTTTTGTTCTTATATGTTATCAGACTTTTTATTTTGAGAATTTTATAAATAAAATAATGTGAATGTTTTTAAGATTATATATTTTTAATTTTGTGTTTTTAAACTTGGTACAATAATTTGATACAACACTATATATATATAAACACGTCATAGATTTATAAAATTATGTGGCTTTTGCTACTTGCAGGAACACGCGATGCTTTTATTATCACTCTTTGTGACTATGGTGTCAACTTCTTCAATGCAGAACAACTTTAATACATACGCATATAAGTATAATAATCTTCCTACACAACAAAGGTATCAAACTATGCCTTTTCACATGAGGCACAATAGAATCAATATTGCAGAAGGAAACATTCATATAAATAATATGAATGTACGCAAGACTAAACCAGATCAGTCAAAAGATAACGAATGTAAGTATTCTGATACGCTTCTAATAAAGTTAATGTAAGAGCTGACACACACACACACACACACACACACACACACACACACACACACACACACACACACACATTCATTTATTTACATTGCATGCAATATCTTTTTGATGAGACTTGACATTTAGAGACTTAGAATCTGATAAATATAAAGATAGCAAGCACAGAATGTTAAAAAAGTGGAGAAGTTGTAATAGCATATTATTTTTATAATTATCTTATAATTGTTTTTATTTGAATTTATTTATTCAATATGTTTGTTTCTTGATAGACAACACAATTAACATTAATAAAAACTAAATATAATTTATATAAGAAAGATAATTTCAGTTTCAGAATCTCATGTCGTATATTTTAAAAATGGACCTAAAAATAAGTACGAATTGCCAAAGAATTACGGCCATAAATTTGATGGCGGAGGAGGTGAACAAAATATACACGATACTAAAATATTAGGTCATCATATACACGAGAACATGCATGAAACTGTAACGATTATAAAGAAAATTGCGGTGCCGTATCCCGTCGAGAAAACTATCTCATATCCCGTGATTAAAAAAATATCGTATCCAGTTAAAGTGCCCGTTCCGCAGCCGTATGCGATTGAAAATAAAATACCTTATCCCGTAAAGGTCCTCGTCAAAGTTCCCGTTAAAATTCCGCGACCAATACCGATCATCAAAAAAGTTCCGTATCCGATTAAGATACCAGTGGATCGTCCCATGCCAGTCAAAGTATATATACCAAAACCATATCCTATCGAGAAGAAGATACATTACGAAGTAAAGGTCCCGATACCAGATCCATTTCCCATAGAACGGAAGGTACCGGTACCGGTGGAGATACCGGTACCTCAGCTGTATCCAGTCGAGAAAGTTGTACATTATCCTATAAAAATCGCGGTGGATAAACCAATATCGGTTCCGATAGCAAAACCATATCCAATACCGATTACAAAGCCGGTTCCGTATCCTGTCGAGAAACCGATTCCTATACCGATCAAAGTGCATGAAGAGAGACCGGTACCGATCCCGGTGGATAAACCCGGGTTGGTCAAGGTACAGATTCCCGTATCAGCATCGTATTCGATTGAAAAAAAGATACCGCATTTTATAGAAAAATTCGTATCTGTACCGGTAAAGATACCAGCGCAGAGGCCTGTACCGATTGACGTAACCAAAACGGTCGAGTACCACATCGAAAAACCTATTTCTTATCCGATTAAGATACCAGTTGCGGTGCCAATAAATGAACAGGTGGAATGTAAGGAATGTAAGGAATACTAATTTCAAAAAATATGGCCATTCATGAAAATAAATTATTCAATAAATGTTAATAGATTTATAGCTGCTATAGGCTTTGTGAATTGATTAATTTTTGCCAAATCCTAGATACATTATTAATATTTCTATATCCTGTATTAAAAATTTGTCTGTAAATCTTATGTTCCTTTGATTGTCAAATTACATTACATAATAATAAAGAAACATAAAATATTTGCAGACAAATTTTTAATGCAGAATATAAAACTACTAATAATATACTTGAATATTTGTTATTGGCGAGAAACCGATTTAAGGAGAAATTTATTTACTTTATATGTATTTTTTTTTACTTAAATGCATATGTATAAAGTCACATAATATTATCTTTTAAAATATTATCTTCCATATTGTTATTAGATTTTATTTACAATTACTGATGGAATTATTCTGATCATAATACATATTTTTGCCAGAAAATATTATAAGCGGTAAAAATAAAAATGATTGTTATTGAATAAAATTATCCTCTTAAGCAAATCTAATCATTATATTCCAAATAATATTCCAGATGCAATATTATTTAATTAGAAAAATTTAATGTAATTAAATTAGCCTAATTTTTACTTTTGATTGTTATCTTTTAATAATTTTATCTAAACAATTAACGCGTAAAAAGAAGAATAATAAAAAATAGGAATTGGTATTAAAATCTAATTAAATAAATGCCGATAATTAATTTCTTGCGAAATTCGTTTAATCATTAAAGTCTTCTTTCGAATCAATCATTAAAGTCTCCTCTTGTCGTCAACTTAATCCCAATCACTTTCGCCGTATCGTAATTACAGCGAGACGAGGATTGATGGAATGTAATTGATTTCTGCAAAACAACAGTCGTTCAACGACATTGACCGTGATTCTGATTACGGAATGTGTCTATTCCTTCCGCAATACCGTAAGAAGCAGTCGATTGCACATAGCGTAAGTACATTCATTCTGCGTAAATATATATAATATATCATGTGACAATTATTATCAAATTAAATTTATAAAATCATGATTTCATCTAATTTTTTAATAGAATATTAATTGTTAATAAACTTATAAAACACTTTTTGCTTCCTCATAGAGAAAGCTTTGTTTTATAAGTTATAAATATATATGAAAATATGCAATATCTTAAAAATTAGTACTTTGTTAAAAATGTGTTAAACATATGATATACAGGGTGTCCGACATGTAAGTAGCCAAACGAAAAGTGGAGATAGAACGGGTCAACCTGAAGCGAAAGGTCCTATACCATTTTGCTAAATTCGCAATAATTATTATGTTATTAATTAAAATGTCTGAGCCAATATGCGCGTGGGAAGCGGTAGGCCGGAATCTACAGAAATGCAAAATGACTTACTTGTTTATGTCTCTTAGCGTCGGAAATATCAGCTGAGCGAGAGAGGCGGAGTTACGCGGCGAGCGATACCGCGCCGAAAAATAATTATCACGCATCGAGTGACGAGCGATGTCACCGTGCCGAAAAATAATTATCCTCTCGAATTATTTTTTCGATGGCAAGACAGTGATGCCCTACCATTTCCACTCCACCTTGCCGTAGATAACTACGCGTACGAGAGAGAGGACATTTCGAATTTTTACATTAAATATTGAGAGTGAATTAAGTCTACAGGGAAAACTACTATAAAAAAGCGCACCAATCTATCTCTCGCATGGTGGTGTGGAAATGGTAGGGCATCACTGTCTTGCCATCGAAAAAACAATTCGAGAGGATAATTATTAAATAATTATCCTCTCGAATTGTTTTTTCGATGGCAAGACAGTGATGCCCTATCATTTCCACTCCACCTTGCCGTAGATAACTACGCGTACGAGAGAGAGGACATTTCGAATTTTTACATTAAATATTGAGAGTGAATTAAGTCTACAGGGAAAACTACTATAAAAAAGCGCACCAATCTATCTCTCGCATGGTGGTGTGGAAATGGTAGGGCATCACTGTCTTGCCATCGAAAAAACAATTCGAGAGGATAATTATTAAATAATTATCCTCTCGAATTGTTTTTTCGATGGCAAGACAGTGATGCCCTATCATTTCCACTCCACCTTGCCGTAGATAACTACGCGTACGAGAGAGAGGACATTTCGAATTTTTACATTAAATATTGAGAGTGAATTAAGTCTACAGGGAAAACTACTATAAAAAAGCGCACCAATCTATCTCTCGCATGGTGGTGTGGAAATGGTAGGGCATCACTGTCTTGCCATCGAAAAAACAATTCGAGAGGATAATTATTAAATAATTATCCTCTCGAATTGTTTTTTCGATGGCAAGACAGTGATGCCCTATCATTTCCACTCCACCTTGCCGTAGATAACTACGCGTACGAGAGAGAGGACATTTCGAATTTTTACATTAAATATTGAGAGTGAATTAAGTCTACAGGGAAAACTACTATAAAGAAGCGCAGCAAGCTATCTCTCGCATGGTGGTGTGGAAATGGTAGGGCATCACTGTCTTGCCATCGAAAAAACAATTCGAGAGGATAATTATTTAATAATTATCCTCTCGAATTGTTTTTTCGATGGCAAGACAGTGATGCCCTATCATTTCCACTCCACCTTGCCGTAAATAACTATGCGTACGAGAGAGAGGACATTTCGAATTTTTACATTAAATATTGAGAGTGAATTAAGTCTACAGGGAAAACTACTATAAAGAAGCGCAGCAAGCTATCTCTCGCATGGTGGTGTGGAAATGGTAGGGCATCACTGTCTTGCCATCGAAAAAACAATTCGAGAGGATAATTATTTAATAATTATCCTCTCGAATTGTTTTTTCGATGGCAAGACAGTGATGCCCTATCATTTCCACTCCACCTTGCCGTAGATAACTATGCGTACGAGAGAGAGGACATTTCGAATTTTTACATTAAATATTGAGAGTGAATTAAGTCTACAGGGAAAACTACTATAAAGAAGCGCAGCAAGCTATCTCTCGCATGGTGGTGTGGAAATGGTAGGGCATCACTGTCTTGCCATCGAAAAAACAATTCGAGAGGATAATTATTTAATAATTATCCTCTCGAATTGTTTTTTCGATGGCAAGACAGTGATGCCCTATCATTTCCACTCCACCTTGCCGTAGATAACTACGCGTACGAGAGAGAGGACATTTCGAATTTTTACATTAAATATTGAGAGTGAATTAAGTCTACAGGGAAAACTACTATAAAAAAGCGCACCAATCTATCTCTCGCATGGTGGTGTGGAAATGGTAGGGCATCACTGTCTTGCCATCGAAAAAACAATTCGAGAGGATAATTATTAAATAATTATCCTCTCGAATTGTTTTTTCGATGGCAAGACAGTGATGCCCTATCATTTCCACTCCACCTTGCCGTAGATAACTACGCGTACGAGAGAGAGGACATTTCGAATTTTTACATTAAATATTGAGAGTGAATTAAGTCTACAGGGAAAACTACTATAAAGAAGCGCAGCAAGCTATCTCTCGCATGGTGGTGTGGAAATGGTAGGGCATCACTGTCTTGCCATCGAAAAAACAATTCGAGAGGATAATTATTTAATAATTATCCTCTCGAATTGTTTTTTCGATGGCAAGACAGTGATGCCCTATCATTTCCACTCCACCTTGCCGTAAATAACTATGCGTACGAGAGAGAGGACATTTCGAATTTTTACATTAAATATTGAGAGTGAATTAAGTCTACAGGGAAAACTACTATAAAGAAGCGCAGCAAGCTATCTCTCGCATGGTGGTGTGGAAATGGTAGGGCATCACTGTCTTGCCATCGAAAAAACAATTCGAGAGGATAATTATTTAATAATTATCCTCTCGAATTGTTTTTTCGATGGCAAGACAGTGATGCCCTATCATTTCCACTCCACCTTGCCGTAGATAACTATGCGTACGAGAGAGAGGACATTTCGAATTTTTACATTAAATATTGAGAGTGAATTAAGTCTACAGGGAAAACTACTATAAAGAAGCGCAGCAAGCTATCTCTCGCATGGTGGTGTGGAAATGGTAGGGCATCACTGTCTTGCCATCGAAAAAACAATTCGAGAGGATAATTATTTAATAATTATCCTCTCGAATTGTTTTTTCGATGGCAAGACAGTGATGCCCTATCATTTCCATTCCACCTTGCCGTAAATAACTATGCGTACGAGAGAGAGGACATTTCGAATTTTTACATTAAATATTGAGAGTGAATTAAGTCTACAGGGAAAACTACTATAAAAAAGCGCACCAATCTATCTCTCGCATGGTGGTGTGGAAATGGTAGGGCATCACTGTCTTGCCATCGAAAAAACAATTCGAGAGGATAATTATTTAATAATTATCCTCTCGAATTGTTTTTTCGATGGCAAGACAGTGATGCCCTATCATTTCCACTCCACCTTGCCGTAGATAACTATGCGTACGAGAGAGAGGACATTTCGAATTTTTACATTAAATATTGAGAGTGAATTAAGTCTACAGGGAAAACTACTATAAAGAAGCGCAGCAAGCTATCTCTCGCATGGTGGTGTGGAAATGGTAGGGCATCACTGTCTTGCCATCGAAAAAACAATTCGAGAGGATAATTATTTAATAATTATCCTCTCGAATTGTTTTTTCGATGGCAAGACAGTGATGCCCTATCATTTCCATTCCACCTTGCCGTAAATAACTATGCGTACGAGAGAGAGGACATTTCGAATTTTTACATTAAATATTGAGAGTGAATTAAGTCTACAGGGAAAACTACTATAAAAAAGCGCACCAATCTATCTCTCGCATGGTGGTGTGGAAATGGTAGGGCATCACTGTCTTGCCATCGAAAAAACAATTCGAGAGGATAATTATTAAATAATTATCCTCTCGAATTGTTTTTTCGATGGCAAGACAGTGATGCCCTATCATTTCCACTCCACCTTGCCGTAGATAACTACGC
The DNA here is from genome assembly GCF_030449975.1 of Polyergus mexicanus. Lineage (NCBI taxonomy): Eukaryota > Metazoa > Arthropoda > Insecta > Hymenoptera > Formicidae > Polyergus > Polyergus mexicanus. Next base: position 6,532,965 of record NW_027223336.1, read on the forward strand.
GTACGAGAGAGAGGACATTTCGAATTTTTACATTAAATATTGAGAGTGAATTAAGTCTACAGGGAAAACTACTATAAAAAAGCGCACCAATCTATCTCTCGCATGGTGGTGTGGAAATGGTAGGGCATCACTGTCTTGCCATCGAAAAAACAATTCGAGAGGATAATTATTTAATAATTATCCTCTCGAATTGTTTTTTCGATGGCAAGACAGTGATGCCCTATCATTTCCACTCCACCTTGCCGTAGATAACTATGCGTACGAGAGAGAGGACATTTCGAATTTTTACATTAAATATTGAGAGTGAATTAAGTCTACAGGGAAAACTACTATAAAGAAGCGCAGCAAGCTATCTCTCGCATGGTGGTGTGGAAATGGTAGGGCATCACTGTCTTGCCATCGAAAAAACAATTCGAGAGGATAATTATTTAATAATTATCCTCTCGAATTGTTTTTTCGATGGCAAGACAGTGATGCCCTATCATTTCCATTCCACCTTGCCGTAAATAACTATGCGTACGAGAGAGAGGACATTTCGAATTTTTACATTAAATATTGAGAGTGAATTAAGTCTACAGGGAAAACTACTATAAAAAAGCGCACCAATCTATCTCTCGCATGGTGGTGTGGAAATGGTAGGGCATCACTGTCTTGCCATCGAAAAAACAATTCGAGAGGATAATTATTAAATAATTATCCTCTCGAATTGTTTTTTCGATGGCAAGACAGTGATGCCCTATCATTTCCACTCCACCTTGCCGTAGATAACTACGCGTACGAGAGAGAGGACATTTCGAATTTTTACATTAAATATTGAGAGTGAATTAAGTCTACAGGGAAAACTACTATAAAAAAGCGCACCAATCTATCTCTCGCATGGTGGTGTGGAAATGGTAGGGCATCACTGTCTTGCCATCGAAAAAACAATTCGAGAGGATAATTATTTAATAATTATCCTCTCGAATGGTTTTTTCGATGGCAAGACAGTGATGCCCTATCATTTCCACTCCACCTTGCCGTAGATAACTACGCGTACGAGAGAGAGAACATTTCGAATTTTTACATTAAATATTGAGAGTGGATTAAGTCTACAGGGGAAACTACTATAAAAAAACGCACCAAGCTATGTCTCGCAAGGTGGTGTGGAAATGGTAGGGCATCACTGTCTTGCCATCGAAAAAACAATTCGAGAGGATAATTATTTAATAATTATCCTCTCGAATGGTTTTTTCGATGGCAAGACAGTGATGCCCTATCATTTCCACTCCACCTTGCCGTAGATAACTACGCGTACGAGAGAGAGAACATTTCGAATTTTTACATTAAATATTGAGAGTGGATTAAGTCTACAGGGGAAACTACTATAAAAAAGCGCACCATGCTATCTAGCGCAAGGTGGAGTGGAAATGGTAGGGCATCACTGTCTTGCCATCGAAAAAACAATTCGAGAGGATAATTATTAAATAATTATCCTCTCGAATGGTTTTTTCGATGGCAAGACAGTGATGCCCTATCATTTCCACTCCACCTTGCCGTAGATAACTACGCGTACGAGAGAGAGGACATTTCGAATTTTTACATTAAATATTGAGAGTGAATTAAGTCTACAGGGAAAACTACTATAAAAAAGCGCACCAATCTATCTCTCGCATGGTGGTGTGGAAATGGTAGGGCATCACTGTCTTGCCATCGAAAAAACAATTCGAGAGGATAATTATTAAATAATTATCCTCTCGAATGGTTTTTTCGATGGCAAGACAGTGATGCCCTATCATTTCCACTCCACCTTGCCGTAGATAACTACGCGTACGAGAGAGAGGACATTTCGAATTTTTACATTAAATATTGAGAGTGAATTAAGTCTACAGGGAAAACTACTATAAAAAAGCGCACCAATCTATCTCTCGCATGGTGGTGTGGAAATGGTAGGGCATCACTGTCTTGCCATCGAAAAAACAATTCGAGAGGATAATTATTAAATAATTATCCTCTCGAATGGTTTTTTCGATGGCAAGACAGTGATGCCCTATCATTTCCACTCCACCTTGCCGTAGATAACTACGCGTACGAGAGAGAGGACATTTCGAATTTTTACATTAAATATTGAGAGTGAATTAAGTCTACAGGGAAAACTACTATAAAAAAGCGCACCAATCTATCTCTCGCATGGTGGTGTGGAAATGGTAGGGCATCACTGTCTTGCCATCGAAAAAACAATTCGAGAGGATAATTATTTAATAATTATTTAATAATTATCCTCTCGAATGGTTTTTTCGATGGCAAGACAGTGATGCCCTATCATTTCCACTCCACCTTGCTGTAGATAACTACGCGTACGAGAGAGAAGACATTTCGAATTTTTACATTAAATATTGAGAGTGAATTAAGTCTACAGGGAAAACTACTATAAAAAAGCGCACCAATCTATCTCTCGCATGGTGGTGTGGAAATGGTAGGGCATCACTGTCTTGCCATCGAAAAAACAATTCGAGAGGATAATTATTTAATAATTATCCTCTCGAATGGTTTTTTCGATGGCAAGACAGTGATGCCCTATCATTTCCACTCCACCTTGCCGTAGATAACTACGCGTACGAGAGAGAGAACATTTCGAATTTTTACATTAAATATTGAGAGTGAATTAAGTCTACAGGGAAAACTACTATAAAAAAGCGCACCAATCTATCTCTCGCATGGTGGTGTGGAAATGGTAGGGCATCACTGTCTTGCCATCGAAAAAACAATTCGAGAGGATAATTATTAAATAATTATCCTCTCGAATGGTTTTTTCGATGGCAAGACAGTGATGCCCTATCATTTCCACTCCACCTTGCCGTAGATAACTACGCGTACGAGAGAGAGGACATTTCGAATTTTTACATTAAATATTGAGAGTGAATTAAGTCTACAGGGAAAACTACTATAAAAAAGCGCACCAATCTATCTCTCGCATGGTGGTGTGGAAATGGTAGGGCATCACTGTCTTGCCATCGAAAAAACAATTCGAGAGGATAATTATTTAATAATTATTTAATAATTATCCTCTCGAATGGTTTTTTCGATGGCAAGACAGTGATGCCCTATCATTTCCACTCCACCTTGCTGTAGATAACTACGCGTACGAGAGAGAAGACATTTCGAATTTTTACATTAAATATTGAGAGTGAATTAAGTCTACAGGGAAAACTACTATAAAAAAGCGCACCAATCTATCTCTCGCATGGTGGTGTGGAAATGGTAGGGCATCACTGTCTTGCCATCGAAAAAATAATTTGAGAGGATAATTATTTTTCAGCGCGGTGACATCGCTCGTCACTCGATGCGTGATAATTATTTTTCGGCGCGCTGTCGCTCGCTGCGTGACTCCGCTTCTCTCGCTCATCTGATACTTCCGACGCTAACAAAAAGACATAAACAAGTAATCCATTTTACATTTCTATCAATTCCGGCCTACCGCTTCCCACGCACTCATTGGCTCAGACATTTTAATTAATAACATAATAATTATTGCGAATTTAGTAAAATGGTATAGGACTTTTCGCTTCAGGTTGATCCGATCTATCTCTACTTTTCGTTTGGCTATTTACATGTCAGACACCCTGTATATGTACATATATTATAAACAATAAACTTTTCTTCTTAACTTCGTAATAATCTTTTCATCTCAAAGTAGAGAAATATAAGTTATAATGAGAGATTGCATAAATTTATAATACAAATTAACTGCAAATTTGAACTTTCAATAATTATCATAAATATACATATACATATTATACGTTTACTAGAGAGAAAACGCCGTTTTCTTTCATAAAATTTAAGTTATTTAAATACTAAATATGTAAATTTATAATCCATATATATTTTAACTTTCTCATATATGTGTGTAAATTTCATATATATGTGAAATATACTTAATCCATAAATCAGTGTATATTATAGATAGAAAAAAAAATATTTTTAACTGTTATGTATCTTACATTTTTTTGCGAAACACTTCCAGGTGTGGAAATGTTATGGAAGGAATAGAATCCACAGTTATCGCTTATGTACTTATACACGAAGCAATTACAGACACATTGATCTTATATCACATTATGGTTTTCTTTATTGCAACTGTGAAATTTGCAAAATAAATGATTATAGTACACGTAAGAAGTATCCAAAGCGACTCATGTTACGATTTCACTTAGATTCTTCCGTGTTGTAAAGATACGGCTAGGCGTAATTTACATATATAATAATATATTCGAGGTATTATAATTATATGAAGATTATGATGAACAAATTTAGTGCGTCGCGTTTTTTTTTACTATATATACTGTTAATATAGGAAGAATGAAAACGATAAAATAAATAGCTAGAGCTGTCATTGTCCGAATGACGAAGGACTTTTTTTTCTTCGATTATATCTCCGGGAAGTATCAGAAGAAAGTTTCGCGAGAAGCGTATAAGTTAAGTAGTGTACAACCGCTGCCAAAGCGGGAAAGTTTTGTGCAACTTCGAGAAGGCAAGATATATGAAGAGCACTTTTACACTAGTTTCGGTTTCACTAATATTACTGATCCGAGAAATTCGATCGAATTATTCAATTTGTTACAAAAGAAAGTATCAATCGTATCAAACGATACACATGTTAGTTGTTTGTAACAAAAGGGGTATAGGATTTCCTTTGTATATCATTGAGTTAATAGAAAAGAGTTATCTAACTATTTATTTTAAATAAAATGATTATTTGATATATAGTTTGAGCAATAGATTTAATACAAGTTGTCTTATCTGATTTATAAATTTTTCTAACCATGGATTTTTATTAATTCCTCTTCTATAAATTCTTTCATGATTTCATATATCACACGTTTAAATTAAGGAAAGATTAGGAAAACTATTACCGAAAATTTAATCGATGAAAAATAATAAGAAAAAAAATATCAAAAAAATTATTATTTGTTAAAAAATATGATCGAATGTTCGGGGAAAATGAAACTCTTGACACCGTATGTGCAAAGATCGTTCAGTTTTACGATGCGACATAGAAAGTATCCCCCATTCACTTTCATCAATCAATCATAAATAACTTTACTAATCCGAAATCTTTCTCATATATATTAATGAATTAAAACACGATAGTAAATACATTCCTCTCTCATAGGTCAAATAATTGGTTGAAACCTTTGAAATCTATAAAAATATATTTTCTCACTCTCTCTTATATTATATAATCTACAACTGTAGAGATTTTCTTTGAATAGAAACTATTATGAACATTTCTTTTTTGAACTAATAAATTCATTATCGTAATTTGTTATTGTAAACTAAATATTTTTACATCAAACGTTTTATGAAAAAAATTTTAATTTTGATATCAATAAAAATTAAGCAAAAAAATAATAAAATTTTTTTCATAAAAGTTTTTGTATCTTTTTTTTTTTAAAACAATAGTGTGTATTTGTGATTCAAGCTGTTCACGCATTTCGCGTTTTATTTCCTAAAACAGGTAGCATGGTTCATTCTTGGCGAATAAACGGCATTTACAGCCCGCGAAACAATAATGATCGTTTAAGCGTAGATAATTGTCACGAATAAGATTCGTGCAAGACTATAAAGGTCCAACTGGTTGAACCGGCGAAAGTAGTGTGGTATATAAATAATAGTAAGATATCTTTTCATTTGAATTCAGTGTAAGTCGATCTATTGCCTTGATCGCAAAGGCGTCATCATGGGACATCAGGTTATACTTTGGTTTTATATCATTATTATTAATTTCTCTTTGATAATAATTGCCAAATTTATTCCGTTTAAATCCGTAAGATAAGCTTCATTATTTTATATCTGATTTAAATATTTAGAAATTTTTGAAAATATATTGTAATATCCTCTCTTTTAAAAATACATTATATACAACAAAGACAGAATAAATTTGACATTTATTACAAAAGAGAAAGTAATAATAATATTGTAGATCCAAATACTTACCCGATGCCCTGATGCCGTAATGATTTGATCAATAATTATCACATAAATATTTATAATATTCAATATTTTTATAGTTCTACATAATGTTGTATTTCTTTAAACAGTGGCAGTATTTTATAGCATTTCTGTGTCTTGGTGTCACTCTTACATCATCGGCTAGTCGCAGGGAGGAACTCGAAAGGGCCGCGGAGCTCGCCGTGGAACGAGCAGCCGAAAGGGCAGCCGAGAGGGCAGTAGAGAAGGCGCTCGACAATGGAAATATTACTACGGAATCCAAGATTGTCCGCGAATTTTATTCCAGTGTCAGGAAAGATCCGCGGAAAGAAAAAAAGGTATATGATGATTATGACAGGTACAAATCGTTGAATGATGAAAAAGAGTCAGAGGAAGATGCGGACGATCGGAGCACATATCCACGAAGGAGCGAATCCAGATTTGCCCCTCAAGATATGAGAGGTAGAAGCTTTCGTGCAGGATATAGCAGAATCGATTTTAGAAACACGTCATATTCTAAAAGAAGATTTCCGAGAAGCAAATGGTCCCGCGAGAATATCAATTGGATAAATGGAACAAAAAAATTGTGATTGTATAGAGGAAGGTACCGGTAGCCGTGACGGTCGAGAAGAAGATTCCGTATCCGATCTACAAGCATGTTCCGCACGAGATTAAAATACCCGTACACTTACACGGTGGAGAAAAAGGTGCCTTATCCGGTGAAAGTCTATGTAAATGTACCCGTCGGAGTCTCGGAACCTTATTACATCAAGAAGTAAGTTCCATACGCGGTAAAAATCGACAACCCCGTGCCGTATAAAGTTGAGATACCGATGCCGCAGCCATACACGATTGAAGAAAGGATTCCGGTTGAAGTAAGGGTGCCGGTACCATAACCATATACCGTCGACAAGCTGGTATCCTACAAGGTCAAAGTACCGGTCAAGATACCGATTCCGTACGAGATCGAGAAGAAAGTAGCATGTACCGGCGAAGGTCATCGTTGACCGACCATATTCGGTATCAGTGCCAAAACCGTATCTTGTACAGATTACTAGACCGTATCCGGTGGAAGTCCCGGATTCTCGACCGTACACCGTGAAGAAATCCGTCCCGATAGAGGTAATTAAACCTTATTCCGTTCCGATCAAAGTACCCGTGGACAAATCTTACGAGATGTACAGAACAAAGCCGTTATTTGTTCTTGCGAAAAAGTCCTTTTCCTATATCGTACAAGTACCGATTCCCGTTAAGCTCGGTTGAAAAAATCAAGATGAAACTAAGAACAAGGAAAACCCAATAGAAAGCGAAAATGCCAACAATCAATGACAGCAATTGCAAGATTAGATTACGAATCATTCAACGATAGAGCTGCAGATATTATATGCTATAAATAATTTATCATATTGATACTGACAATGAAAGAAAGTATTAATGTATATCATAATCAAGCTTTATGTAAATTTAAAATAATAACACATCGCGCGATTAATTTTGTCATATCCGATATTACCTTTCTGTTATGTATAAAAAATTGTTATATTTTCGTTAAATTAATTACCGATATTATTTTCTCGAAATAAATTCAAGTTTCGAAAAGTTAAGGATCTCTAATTATTCGATAATTACATTATCAATTTTTAAATTTGTAAACGAAAATTATGTAATTGTATTCTAATTGCGTAATATATATATGAAATTTTCTATTAGAATAATCATTGATTTATGAACAATTGATTTTCCCAAAAGATTTATATACAAATAAAATTGAAAAATCGAATATTGTATACCTGAAATTATTTTCTTAATTATCACTTCCTTATTTGCGTTTGCTCGGAAGAGGGAATATGAACGGTCATAAAAACTGTCGTAATAAAATCGTTTTTTTCGTAAAATGTACATCGATTTTTGCATCTCTCGTTAATGGCGTAATCTGAGAAAAAAATATTCCTTCGTTTTATGTAATTTCATTGAAGAAATTATATAAATTTTGCGATATATATATGTATGTATGTATGCTCTTATTAATCAATACGATTGTATATCATTAAGAATGTTTAAAAATTTTGAATTTGAACTTTAATTTTATCCGACTTGTTTAGCATTCATTTTTTTTCTCTTTCGACAATAACTAGTTTTGTTTCTTATTTTTTCGCTAAGTAACTTTATCTTTGAATATCAAATTAAGGATTAAAAGAATTCAGGCAAGAAATGCATTCTATATAAATATATTTTCCGTGTTTTAATCGAACAGTATAAATTTTCATTGATTGATTTTTGTTATAGTTTTTTTGCCTGTATTTCTTTTCTTATGAAAAAATTATTAAGAGAAATTTTTATATTTTTGAATCCAATTTATCTATTTTTTTTCATGTTTCTATTCTTCAAATAGAATAATATTAAATTATATTTTTTAATTTAAACTTGTTCTTATTTCTTGTTACTTTCTGTCATTAATATATTATACATAAGCGTATTGTTACTATCATCATTAATATGCACAATATATATAAGGATCTTAAATGTTATTCCAGTACTTATATTCTGTAACTTTTAACGACAAATTCGCTATCGTTACGCGTCGTTGCACAATTATTTTCCAATATGTTTTAGCTGCGCAACGACACGTAACGATAACGACATCATCATTACAAAGTTAGAGAATAGGCCCACTGGCTACCGTTTCCTTGCATTTTCGTCCGAGTCTGGTATTTCTTATTCCAAAACAAGTTGCAAAAATTGGAGATTTACCGTACGACGTATCTAGTAAACGGCACATTATAATGCGGTCGGTCTCACATCAGCGTACGTTCTAGAATTTATATCTTTTCTTTGTACATATCGCATCGTCTGTTTCTCTCTCTCTCTCTCTCCTTTCTTGTCCACAACTTTTTACTTTTTCTCTCCTCCTACCGTTCCCAGAGTTCTTCCTCTCGCTCTCTCCCTCGGAGCGCAGGAGAGACCGTTAGGTGTTTCTCGTCTCGGCCGAGAGAACCCGTATGAAAAGCCGCAACCGCTGCCGCGTCTTGCGCTCTCGTCCTTCCGTGGGTACCGAATACGAGGGGGAGGGAGAGTCCTGCCGGACGGCGATATACGAGCGAGAAACTTCCACGAGATGTAAAACGGCGGAAGGAGGAAGAGGGAGGTTGGAAAGAGAAGGGAGATAATAGTAGGGGAGGAATGGAAACGTATCCAATGGCGTAGGTGAACAAGATTAAAAAGGATCAACCATTACGTATATATAAAATTTAACACAGTAGAGCGTAAAATAATTAATACTCTCTATTAGATCTTAAAATATTTTTTTCACAGATAGTCATTCTTTCGGATTCTCTTATTCGTCACAGTGTTTTGCAATTGGCAATTATATTTTCCATTCGAAATATTTTCTTAAAGTTCGAGCATCTATTTATTTTGAATAAAAAATAATTATGAAACGTCCTTTTTACGATAAATACATATTTTTTATATCACATATTTGCTTGAATTTTTGAACATCATTATTGTAACTTCCGGTATTCAATTTTCCACGGTTGCTACACCGTTAGATATGATTATGGAAGTACCGATGTGTCCGTGTGTCTAGAATTTATAAAAAAAAGTGCCATAACACCGTGTACGTCGGGCGAGCACCAGACGCGTGTTTCACTTTTCCGCGAGAGCGCAGAGGGGCTCGCTTAATTCTCGTTGGGGGAAAGCGGACTATAAAGACGGTGATACCTTGGGGGGAAGCATCCAGTAAAGTCTGGACTTTAACTAGATCGTGAGAGACCTGGTAGACATGAGAATTTTGGTAAGTGATACAATTGGCTTGAATTAGTTTTGCAAATTAGATCGACCTAGCTTCTTTGCTTTTGCATCTTTTCAAGCTTAAGATTTTATTTAAAATAAATGTGATGATAGCTATGCAATTTTTTTGAATCCATTGCAATTAATCACAATTAAAATTTATCAATATTTCTCTTTGATGTAAATCGCGACAAAGGCGATAAAATTCACAATCGAAGAACCAAAAATCTTCAAGAGGTTCAGTTTACGTAGTCATACAATATTCGAAACATATTAACGATTGTATTTAACGCATGAATAGTATTCTTTCATGGTTCAAGAGATAGAGCATTAAAGCTGCAAGCGGCTGATATAATCGATACGGTATTTTTATCGATTGCAGTGTGTCACGCTATTAGCGGGGCTGCTAGCCTTGGCCGTGTGCGAGGAGAAGCAGATCGCTTCTAAGAAGATTGCGTCAAGCGAAAATGCCGAAGGCACGGAGAAGAAACAGGATAAGCGCGGGCTGAGTCACATCGAGGGAGATTACGGGGGACAGGATGAGGGCGGTTATGGCGGCGGCGGTTACGGCGGTGGCGATTACGGCGGCGGCGATTACGGCGGCGGGGGTGGTTTTGAAGGAGGTCATGATATCGGCGGTGGAGACATCGGCGGTGGAGATATCGGCGGAGGTCACGATATCGGTGGATATGGCGGTGGTTATGGGGGTGGTTATGGCGGTGGTGGTGGCGGTGGAGACGACGGGGGCAAGATCAAACAGATCACGATTGTGAAGACGGAAAAGATACCTTATCCAGTTGAAAAGAAGGTTCATTATCCGGTGGAGAAGGAAGTACCGTATCCTGTAAAAGTACCGGTACCGCAGCCGTATCCCGTCGAGAAGAAGATACCGGTACCGGTAAAGGTATTCGTGAAGGTGCCAATTCATATACCGCAGCCGTATCCCGTGGAAAAGAAGGTGCCCTATCCTGTGCACGTACCGGTAGAGAGACCAGTGCCCTACAAAGTATACGTGCCCCAGCCGTATCCGGTAGAGAAGAAAATACCGTATCCGGTGAAGGTACCAGTGCCACAGCCATTCCCGGTGGAAAAGCCCGTACCGTATACCGTAAAGGTCCCGGTACATGTGCCGCAACCCTTCCCCGTGGAGAAGCCGGTACCGTATCCGGTGACAGTGCCCGTCGATCGACCTTATCCAGTACACATAATTAAACCGTATCCGGTTCCCGTGGAGAAGCCGGTGCCCGTTCCGGTAGAAAAGAAGGTACCCTATCCGGTCAAAGTGCCCGTAGAACGACCGGTGGCTGTACCAGTGGAGAAGCCCGTGCCTGTTCACGTTAAGGTACCGATACCGGCGCCGTATCCGGTGGAGAAACCGGTACCCGTCCCGTTCGACAAACCTGTGCCCTACGCCGTAAAAGTGCCCGTCGAACGACCCGTGCCAGTTCATGTAACGAAGCCGGTGCCTGTGACGGTGCCCAAAGCGGTACCGTATCCCGTAAAAGTGCCGGTGGCAATACCAGTGCACGATCACGGTTCTTCCGGAGGTGATTATGAGTCCAGCTTCGGGGGATACTCGGGATATTAGTAAAAAGCGTGACAGTGGAGGATTTTTCGCTCGCTTTAGAGAAAAATTAATACACGAAAGAGGAAAAGAAATACGTTATGACGATATAAATATCTGTCACTAAACAGAATTTGTTAACTTCAACATCGACATCTTGATGAAAATGTATATATAGTGTATATATTTGAAAATTAGATCATTAGTAGGTTAATTCGTAAGAAAAAAAAAAAAAAAAAAAATTCTCCACTGCATTGCACGAGCGGACGTATTGGCACCTATTACAGAACACGTCTCGATAATATTTTTTCTGCCAACATTTTTCAACGCATTGCGTCGAAGAGAATATAATTGTAGAAAACGATGTGATTTGTAACGCGTTTAACGGCTGATTTTTCACTCGGGAGCATTAACGAAGCGTTTCCTTTGCGCGACAAGAGCTCGCTCGAATGCGAAGCCCGCGAGCAAAGGAAACGCGGACGTATTTATTTGATCAACATAGCAATGTCGGTCCACTCGCCGCGGATTTCCCGGCGAGGGAAATGAGCTTGCAGAACAGTCGTTTTGCGTCGCGAAAGATGATTCCGGATGCCACGAGTCCGCGTAGACAGCGCATTAACGATTTCCTTAGATGTATTATCGACGCTTCAATATCCGTCAACGGATATTCTATTGTGTGTTTCTTTCGACATTCGTTACATGTAACATACGTCTTTTATATATGTTGTACAATGTCTTTCGCTTCTTTTTAATAAAACCAAAGAGCAAAATTATACAGTCTTGAGAAAAATTCTTTCTATTGTCATATTCTACAAGGAGCCTGAACTGAGACTTGCGCTTATCTTTATATGCTTGTCCTTCCTCAATAAATTTCACACCGATGCAATTTACAACTCTCTTGTTACTTCTTTTCTACGAGCGAGAAAGTGATAATGTTAAACCAATACAGACGATGATCAATTTAGGGTTTTTTTTTTTTTTTTTTTTTTTAAATGAACGAAGAGCTGGATGATAAAGATCGAATTTACGTTACGGGATGGATTATCCGCGTGTAATTTTCTTATCAGAATTAATATCCTTGAACTTTATTATGCAGCGTGACGAATATTTATCTTCGATCACGCGTGAATGATGTTCGTGATGGAGGCATTGTACGTTGATTTCTTGTTCCGACAGGAAACAAGAAAAAGTAGAAGAGCTGGCGAAAGTGGTTCTCGCGATTTTGGCCGGAATCGTATCCGGAAAATTCACTCAATAATTAGTGCTGCAAAAGCTCCTATACGTAATTAATCTCGTACGGTCGATGAAAATGGAACTTTCTTTTATCTAGCATGACTAACGAAGAAAGGTGCGTATACGTAATACTTCCGATTCGATAATATCAGCGTCTTGTTCTGCCTCGCGATCTATCATTTGATATGCAGTTCTCAGGCATTAAATCTAATTCAAACGCGCATCGTTCTAACTACAACGCGTAACGATAGTCGGAGAAAGGGTATTTCATCTCTCTTTCTCCAGATCTGCCAATAAGTAAATCATAAGAGGAGGAGCACGAGATCGCAAATCGAAAGTGAAATCGCTGATCTCGTGCATAAGGCACGCGGGCGCGGAAAATTGTTCGCAACGAGATTATTCGCTTCGGACGTTTATTGGAAACTTTACGTACGAAAGTACCTTTACAATATAGCAGGTGTTATTTTATCCTTATCTAATTAATTATGATGAACTTATTGAAATAATATTAAAATATATCCTATAGAATGTATGCATTACAGCCAGAATTTCAAGTATTATGATTGCAAAAGTGCTTTCTCTGTTATTATTTTATCAAATTTTTCCCACATATATTTAATCTTGATTACAATTGTCATAGTTACTGAGATTGCCAAAGGAGAGATTGAAACATCATTAAAAAAAAAAATTTTACGTCTACGCAAAACGATCGATTATTATGAGCGCAAGATTGATATTGAAAAAAGAAGAAGCATGCATAAAATACAGTTAAAATACTTACCGTATGTACGGGATATTGGCCGGGATGTGATACTTTGCACCTGGATCGAAATCATCTTCGGATCTCAGTACCGGCGGTTTCGTCCCCGCGTATTGCTCCATCAGTCTATGCCAATGACAATTGTATTCCTCCCTGTTGACGTAGCCGCGAGCAACGTCCCATCGCCATCTATCCATCGTGATGCTGAAAGGTAGCATCACGAGTTTTTCCATTGCCAAAGAAAAGAGGTAGTTGATATCCGCGGAGCGCTCATCGATGAATTTGTTCGCCAGGCCCAGAGTTTGCAGATGACGGGGCGTCGCGACGCTCAAAGCGACAGTCTCGCCGACCGCTTCGTGAAATCCTGATAATTATGTAATTAATATAATTATTTAAGATATAACAGGATAATACTAAATAAAAAAAATTAGCAATAACCATAATCTGCACTTTTCAAGAGATTATTATAAAACAATGTAGCAATTTCAATATGGATTTATAATAATTGATATCAAGAAATGAACGTTTTAGTTATGGATTTATTTTACGATTATAATAAATTATTGTAATCTTTTAATTGTGCGATAAAAGATAATGTTTTAATGTACGGATTACTAATTATCTGAAACTTTTCTTCATGATTTAATATCTCGAAGTTGGAGTGTTGTTCTTTAAGAACACTCGTAAACGCTTTGAAAGAGTTCGGATGTTTGATAATCGAACGTCACGGTGAAAGTCGACGTCAGATGAAACAGATGGCTTGTCGCTGAGTTCCGTCTATGATTATTGCAAAGTTTCTCGAGGTTCTCCGGCCTGCGCGGATAGCCCGGTGGCTTTTTGCGCACGATGTGATTTAGTGCTAACCAGGATGTAATTACACTTTGCACTGATAACTCGAGCGTGACAGATGACGCTGATTATTTCTCTTTTTACCACATTTCCTTATGCAAATCGTATCTAACAATCAAAGGTGTTAATTAAAACAATTTCATAACTTGGAATTAATTGGGCATCGTAAGTGGGAAATGTAGATGAAAAGAGAGATAAATAATCTATGTAATACACAAATATAATTGTACAAAAGTAGTACTGGCATATTCAGATTAAACCAAATTTATATACTAGATAAAAACTGCTCACGCGCATATAAGTAAAATCTGTTTGAGCGTAAATAATAATTTAATATTAATTATAATTCACGTGTATAATAACGCGAATTTCGATGAAAGCGACGTCTTTGCGAGAGAGATTGAGGCGTTGCTTGCAGATTTTATACGAAATCGATCGGCAAGGCCTCTGCGAAGCCGTTCTCGTTGCTTCGAAAACAATCCGGTACAAGGCGAATGACCGGGTCTGGCCGACCGGCCGGCCATTGCGACGGTGAAAGCGCGATTGCACCGTAATAAAAATATTTTAACATCCGACGCCAATGTACGCGAGTATAATCTACGCGTCTATTCGCGAGTAGTGTACACCTCGAGCGTATCGCTCTCGCTTTCGCGCTATTAGTTGTAAAAGTACACAAGTCGGCCGTGCCTTCCGGAAGTCGGGCCAGGAACTAACGATGCATTTACGTAACGCGTGTCATCTGTCCGATATTGTATGCCATCATCGTTCAAACCATTTCAATCTTATTATCCTAGTCCGTCGCGCGGATTTTTTCTTCCTCACGTGATGCAATTTCTCATTATTGCATTCGTATATTGTAATAAAGATTAGCGACGTTAACAATAGATGTAAGCGTAAAACCGTAATATAGCTTTATAATACAACGCTAGGATATTTATTTTGTATTTATCAATTTATCATGGAAAAATAATATATAAGTTTATTTATTTTCATGATTATTCCTTTGCAAGAAAATTTATTTTTCATTATGTGATTTGTGTTATTTTCTATTTTATCCGTGTTCTTTTAAATCTTTTAATTTTAGTAAAATTTATAATAATAATCAAGAATGAGAAGAGTTAAAATTTAAATAATATTATCTCGTGAATTTAAATTTATATATTTAGCAAGATACAATAAATATAATTTTATATGCATGTTTTGTCGTCATATATGTATATATTCTGTATTGTATTTATTTAATATCTAATTCTTAATTAAAGTGTGCAGATTAACATTAAAAATTCTAGATATATTCTTATACCTGGATTAGCGCCGTCACGAAATTCACGAGGTAGACCGCTGTATCGTAAGAAATACTGAACGTGTGCCATCTCATGATGTAAAGTTATCAGATCCTTCATTGTCACTTTTGTACACATTTTAATCCTAAATACATACATATATATAAATATTAAAAACTTTTATTTCCTTTTATAAGTATTAAGATACAAATCGAATATTTATTTATAGAATTTTAAGATGCCTTTTAAAGATTTTTTGATATTATTATTACATGGTATATTATTGATGACATGTATATATTATTAAGTTTACCTGTAATCTAAACGATTGCAAAAGTCCCACGCAGAGGCTTGACAAATTAGCGGACGATCGCCTGGATCGGCGATTATACTTCCGGCCCAGAATTCTGGCGGCATAGCACTCAAGTTTAAGGACAGATAAAATTCCTCGGCCACTCGAATCATGTCAATCGGTGTGTAGCCCTACGCGTCATAATACGCAATTATCAAAATTAATTATATATATTTAATAATTATCAATGTTGATTATACACACGCTGTGTATGTACAGTATAATGACACGCATGATATAATATTGATGACAAAATTGGAAAAATGAAGGGAGATGTTACTTGAGCTTGCATTTCCGGCGTGACATCGGGATATGTTTTTCCGGGATACGGTAGGGTCACATCCAAGAGATTGCTCCAAGATTGTCCCCATATATTACCTATAATGATAAAAGTAATGATATTAGTTACATAACAATAAAAAATATTCAAATTTAAATAGTTTATTAATGTTGAGAAATAATTGGCGTATATTTATAAAAATAATTGTATTTGAGTTATGTTTAATACATAGTAAAGTATATTTAATACATATGAATAATATTGTCTTTACCAAGGATATGAGACGGAAGTGGAGCATGTCCGCCGATTTTTTCAGGACCGTAGAGTTCTCTCAACTTTCTGCGAACATATGCGTGCAGTTCTTCGTAAAGCGGACGTATCATTTGCCAAACTTCTTCAATATCTTGTTGGAAATTTGGAGATTCATAAGGGAACGTCCAATATTCAGCGGCATCCGTAAAATCTATAAAAAAATAATAACATAAACACTAATAATAACATATATAATCGATGTCATTATTATTAAACGCCTAATTTAATTAACACGTATGATATTTCATTTGTTGACCAGTTTTACTATAATCGCAAATTTCATTTAATATACGTATTTTCATGTCGGGCTCGAATTAATGTTACTAAACTTACTATTCAATCTTGCAGCATCATTGTTTAACGTAACAAGTTGTTGATATAGATCCTTAATTGGTGTACCGCTTCGTCTTCTCCATTCGGTCCACACGTATTGCAATTCATCCCAATCTCGACTCTTTGCCATAATTTGCGATATATCTGAAATAACAGACAAAAAATGTAATCGGTGTTCAATTTTACTTTACGTTGCTATCTTGTACGAGATTTTTTGAGATTGTCAAGTATTTTTCGATTGGTGTTTTTGTCTTGAGGTAGATAACTTTACGTCGGAATCAGTGCATTTTATGTAGCACGAATATTACTAGACATAAAGCAATCATGACGTAACATTCATTTGCCAGAATCATGTACCGGATCGGTAAATTTCTAGATCGAGTCGCGCAAACTTACTTATCCTTTTTCGGTCAAAACTCAAATACGCTTCTTCGGGGCGACTGATCATTATTTCGTACACCCAGACGCGAGTGTAATTAAATTCCTAAACTAATAAACTGTATTCAACTGCGTAGCGTATTTGCTAATTAATTAATTACTCGCTTTCTACACGCGCTACTACGTCTCGGAATGATTATTATTTATTTTGTCTAAATGTACATGCATACGGATTTACATTGCAAAAATAATAGACAATTAGAGGCGCATATAGCGGCACAAAAGTCTTCATAAATTAATGGAAAAGAAGGGACTCCCGCTCCTCGAAAACGCGCGCGCGCGTGACGTATTCTACTTCTTCACACTTTCATGAACATTTTGAACTTACGTAAACTCTCCCGCAGAATTCCCCCGCGACGAACTACCTGTACGAACGCGATGGCATCATATCGAATCGATTGTCATTTAGTGTAATCTCTGGTATATTACCTGGATATAAACGCAATCCACATCGGAAGGGATCGTTATAAGCACATATGGTGGCCCCATTATAAACCGCAAGCATGTCGTTGATTAAGCGATTGTACTGTAAAGAAATAATTTACTATATATTGTTTGCAATGCATAACGTGTGTTTATTATAGACACTGTCGATTTAATATAAGCGCCGCAATTGCCGCTCGACTATTTGAATAGAATTAATATTTACCCTGTCTAATTGATCAGGTGGCAGTGCAGAAGGACCCACGATGAATAAATAACGAAGCCGTCGTCTTATTATGGGGTCCTGAATAGAGTTTATATCAATTCTGGAAATCAGAAGCCAGGCTTGATATTGGAAATCCGCATATAACCGTTGTGCATCCAACTAAAAACATAATGTAAAATTAATATGCATTAGAAATAATTTTTACGTTAAACAAGAAAAATTTTTTTATAATATTTGAATAGAAAAAAGAGACATATATATATATATATATGAATTATGAATGAATTATGTCAATTATTTTGAAATGATAAAAATTATGTATTATTATCATACTAAATTTCTTATATAATTATAAAATAACAGGTAAATTAGAAAAAAATATATAAATGTTATTGTGCAATTGTGTTACATTAATTACATGACATAAGAAAATGTGTCTGCAACTGATTAGAAAACGCAATTGCAATAAAGCGCAAATCAGTAAACGACGGTTTTACCGTTAGAGATAAGGCCAGTATAGATAAAATGTATCTGTCTTTGTCTTTTCGTGGCAGTAACCTGTTTTCAGAAAAATGTAGCTAAGAAAGTGAAATTGCATTTGTCTTTCTATATTTAAACACAAATATAATGCAAATACTATATATATATATATATATATTTATTTATTTATTAACGCATTTTGATGATTAATTATTATACAATATATTATCTTGAGAATTAAATATGTACTTATGTATATTTATTATTACGTAAGAAAGAGCAAGGTAATGACTACATAATATGTAAACGCAAATTCCAGTGCATGTTATGTGGCATATTTCCAAATAGCATGTCAGCGTACACTCATAAAAAAAAAAACTTAAAAAAATATCGTCTAGCAACATGATATTTTTACTATCATCATTGAAATTACTTCACGTATTTGTGTGCGCATATAATTATATATAAAAAAATTTATGAAAGATAAATACTTAATATAGTTTTTATATAATCGCATTAATACGAAATTATATTATCCCATAATACGAAACTTATTTTCAACTGAAGCTGAAAAATAACTTCAATAACTGATACTTCCCATGCGATAATGAGCAAAGCGGTGATTCGTCGCACGACGAATGTTTTCAGTCACGGAAAAGGGAAACAGCATCTCGATTATGTTAACGTCACGCGAGGCAAGCTTGGTTGGTTTTCGCATTAAACAAAATTCCCGTTCCCCTATACGAGACAGCTGAGTGATTGCAAAATCGTTCAAGACGACAATGCCATCGCCTGGGAAGATTTCCCGCGGGGGCGTTCGGCCTTTTGCGAACAATACAAACGGTCAGGAAAAATTGTGATGGCGATGCGCCTACAAAATAGCGTCAGTACTTCGTTCACCGATGGACAAGTCAATGTGTGTAAACATCACGAAGAATTGTACGAGAGGATACCGAGAGGAGGTCGAGGTCCCTATGGAGACATTTCATAGGGTGAATGAGAAACTTATACGATTGTACGCGACTTATTTTCCATAATTATCACTGTACTTTGTTTTAGTATTGAAAACTTAACGCTTTTATATACTTTATCCTTACAATTGCATCTCTGTGTATTTTTTTGGTAGTAATTTATTTTAATTTTAATCTAATATCTTTTTTATTTTAGCAATAAATTTCAGAATAAAAGATTTTTATTTTTTTTATTTTTATACTTAAAAGATATCTGTGCATATGTCTCTAAGTTTTAATTTGTAACTATGGATTGATGTTTTAGAACGGGAGAAATATCTTCTTAAATTCTTCTTAGACTTAAAATGTGATTTCTAAATTATTTAGTTTAATTAATACAAAAATATAATTTCTGTTAATGATGCGGTGATAATAATTTTGTTAAATCACCGACGGATTTGTATTGTATTATGAGATAGCCTAAATTACAAATATAGGGAGCTACATGCGGGTTACACTGTCGAAAAGAGACTTTCGAAATTTAGCCTGATTAATGAAAGAGTTAACAGTACCATAAACTGCGTGATATGATAAAGTACCATGACAAACTTCTTATTTAAGAAGAATAATGAAGAATAATGAATAAAAGAAATAATACTTCATAAATAGATTAAACTGTCTTAAAATTAATCTTACCGCTTGCAGTTGTGTATATTCGTTGACGTTGGTTTCGTATGCCCATTGCGCTATTACATTGGCGCTGCATCTCTCTGCACCAAGGAAATCTAATCTAGCTAAGATATTTCGGTAATCTAATTCATTGGAAGGAAGTTGTCGATCAATACTGTTGTCCCTGTATGGCGACAAGTCCAATTGACCGAAAACTGTCGGTACCAGGCAAAGTACGAACGCTGTCCATCTTATCTACATCATCATACATATTTATTAATTTTGTGTTAATTATAAATTCTAGAAGCCAACTATATTAAAATAGCAAGCTCTAGTTATGAACTAATTGATTCTAAAAATTAATAAAAGAATATTAAATCAGACAGATATCTATTGTTGAACTGTGTAAAATGTTTTCTTTTTCTCTAAAATTACATTTATTTTAATTAATTTTTTTTGCAAACTTTATATCAAATTCTACATTAATAAAAAATTTTTTATTTATTATTTTATTTCTATTTATATGTTTTATTGAGTCCAGCATATATTCTAACAATAAGTATTTCTCTCTGATTTTCTTATATATAATAACGATTTCAATGCTAATGTAAATAATACGTTTTAAAAAAAATGGTCGATATTAAGATTGACCTATAATCGCAAAGTCATTTGAAGTTCTTAGGGTCAGCTACCCCTATTCCCAAAATAATCGATAAGATCTATGAACTCTACCGCTACGTGTCAATCTAAATTATTTGCAAGGCTACATGTTGACATAATTGAATACGTGAATTTCGCTTATGTCTATCACCTTTTGCGTATTGCGTGCTCGAAATTATTTAGACCAGTCGTATAATAGTATTGAATTTTTTTGTGTTATCCATTTTTACCTCTATGCTTTGTACGTATAACATATGTAAATAGAGGGTAAAAAGAATTTCAGGGTAAGTCTTTTTAGATTTTTGAGAAGACTTACGATAAGAATTTTGTGCTAATTTTGATAATGCTGTAATGTCGTCGTAATAATCTACATAATTAACAATGTAAAAGGAACGATAACGATTGAATGACAATTCCTTATTAACTCACATAAAAAGTCACGAATTTTTGTATTTTATTCTTCATAATTATGTTATCTTTATAATTATAATGCATAAATAAAGGTTTGAATAATTTTATGATCGTTGAATGCACGTCATTTAAACTTGAAAATTATCAGTATCAAGAAATAAAAAGAAAATTTGATCAATTGTTTAAAAAATTATCGTGTAAGATTTGCAATATAATAATCTGTATAGTACAATATATATCGAGTACAGCTTTCTGTTGCAATATAATAATTATAATAATTATTTGCAAAATAATGAACCTTGCGTCATGGATTACCATGTTAGAAATTACCGCGAAAATTATTATGGGACATGTCTTATGAGTTAATATAGGAACTTCTCATTGTTTCTTTAAATCACGCCATGAGCAAAGCATTTACGCGCAATTCATTTGTTGATCTCACGGTCACGTGTTACGTCGTCGAGTTACGTACTTCCTTTCAGCATGAAAGGTACTTGCTTGTGCACAGTAGTAGGTCATCTGCGATTTATCGAGATGCGATGACCTTAGTTTCATTTGCGCTTATTAAAGTATATATTTCACATTTTTACTCTTTAACTCTTTTAACTGTTTATACGAAAAATAGTATTTTTATGTTCTGTTGACTAAAATAAGTTAATTTACTGTTTTTTAATGTTTCTGCTAAAATAAACGTATTTTAATATTGTTTATGTAAATAAATAACGTAATATTTTGATAAAATTATTATCAATGTGTCTAAAGTTTATATAAAATTTAAATAATTTGATAGTATACTTATACGAAAATTAAAACGAGGTAATTACTGTGTATTTACCATATACTTGAGAATACAAGTATTGGGCATTAGAATCTAGCAGATGTAGATAATTTATAAGCATCAAAACATTTTGACAGTATTGTATCTATTGTATTTTATAAAAATTTCGTGCAAAATTTATTTGTTTTCTCAAATGTAATGATTGTGATTCTGATATAAAAGTTATCACAATATATAATTCAAATATGAAATACATATAACAAAATTAACTCTATCCTTAATTAATGTCACAGCTACTGAAAACCAAAGTTTATTTAAAATTATTTGGAATAATAATTGTTTTAAAAATAATTGTTTTAAATAATATTAACAATCTTGTTTTTAGTTGACTACAAATGCAAAAATTTTTTTTTATAAATTTTGGGAAGATAAGATTTGTGTGTATATATTTAAATTCATATATACATTCGTATATATATCAAAGTAATTAAATATTAATATATAAATAGATACTATGCAAAATCGAAATTTGTGTTTGATATGTTATTATGTTTGATATGTGTTTGTATGAATGATTAGAATGAAAGAATTAAATTGCATATATTTACACACTGCTAATATTTAATTATTGTTATATAATATGTTTTCAATTTTGCTGTATGAAAAATGTTGACACAGTTTGTAACACTAGATTCGTTTATGTTCTCACTATTAAGTGTGTTAATTTACTTAATCACGCGTTCATTTCGTAAATTAGATTAGACATCCACCATATTCCTCTCGACATAAGAAGGAGCACATTTATTATTTTGATGCAGCATCTTTTTATTATTCATATCTCCTCTAATTTTTTATAAGATTCGTAAAACTTGATGATTTATTATTAATTAGAATTATACAACTTTCTAGAATACAAAAATCGCCATTTACGCTACCCATCAAAATAAAAGATGAATAGCAATTGCCGAACCTCTTCTAGCGTTAAAATCTGTATGGAAGATAGCCACATTGATGAGAGAAGACTTACGAAGCTTCCGCTAGCGTGATTTAACAGCTTGCCAGTCTCACTGACAGTAAACTCCATGTGTCTTAAAAATAAGACTGTTTTTAATTTTCGATAATAATCATTCACGATCGTCGACCGATTGCACGCAACGACGTTGTCGTTGTCGTCGTCGTCGTAGAAAATTCCGTTCCACCGATCGAGCACGACTAACACGAGCGACGATTTTGTTCTGCCGACACTAAAAGCCCCGTGGTCGACGTCAAGTGTACATTTATCCCTGCAAAGCTGTTCGAACGCGACCACGGGGAGGTCATGTATAGCAAAAGAAGTGGGGAATTCGCGTATACCTTGTTCGTGTTGTTGGTTTGTCGGTATCGTTGCTGCTCAAACAGATAGTCGTGGGAGTAAGTGGAAGTAGCCGAGGACGAAGAGGAAGATGAAGAGCTGCGTTCTGTGGCATCTGACGTGCGAACAAGAAGGAGGAAAGAAACGATGTTTGGATAAGGAATAAGGTGGCAGACAGATCGCGAGAGAAGATGCAGACACTAATTGTAAGGCTACAAAAGTATTTAAATGTTATTTAAAAATAGATGACGATAGAGAGAATTCTTTTTACATTGCCAAAATTTTGTTTGATATATTTCACGAGAATAAAAGTTAGCATGAAATTTTATTTCTCGTAAAAAGTGTGTCTAACGTGTAAAAATGGCAATTACAAAAAGAACGTCAGGTAACGATGAGAGAGTGGAATGATAGGGGTCGAGGGCCAACCGGCTGTTGATTGCGACAACCTGAGGCTCTCACATTGACAAGAGTCAGTCGTCGACTCCTCTCAATGAGATTCATTGTCTATCGGAGTGCATGTCTGCTCGTCGCAACTTTGCATACATTTTAGATTAATTTTTCAAGTCTCTATAGAAAAGTATATCTCTTGGATAGGTTGAAACTTACTCAGAATAAGAATAATAAATATGTTCTTGGTAGCCACGATAAAATTTAGATAGATATGTCAAAAGTTTAATAGATATATTTATAATAACAATTAAATGGAAACTTTGCAGCAATTTATTCTTAAAAATTTGTATCTAAAAAATTTAAATCATATTAGTGAGTAAATAATAATCGTTGATGCATTTTTAAATAATAGAAATAAAGAATATTCAATCTTTTATCACTAAATAACAAAAAATTCGAAAATTCTAGAAAAGCTTTATCATTATTTAGTTTACCAAATTTATCGATTTGTATATTACTATATTTGATCTGTTTAAAATATTACTGAAGCTAATTGTATATATTGATATCTTGCATAGATAATACTGCGATAATTGATATCTTTTTCATTAGATTACATCATTCTGGTATTAAACTAAACATTTTAAATTAATAATTAACAATGAATCAATAATGACTAGCAAAATATAAATAAGAGTGAGGGGGAGCCGGAGGGAGAAAAAGAGACAGAGAGAGAGAGAGAGAGAGAGAGAGAGAGAGAGAGAGAGAGAGAGAGAGAGAGAGAGATCGCGAGTGTAATACTTCCTGTGCATCATTCATATATGAGTCGGAAGGGCGTGTTTATATGAAACATCGATGAACAGATTCCGCGAAGCATTGACTTGAAACTGACTCTTTCGCAATTTTTATAATTATGAGATGACTCATGACTTACGAGTCTATCCGCATAATTATGCTTAATCCCATCAAGATTACGACGATATACGTGCTGTTTCCTGATTCAAATCGACCTCTCTTTCCCCTGAGAACTATGGCACTATTGTTAAAACTCAAGAGGAAACCTTACATTATGAAGAGAAATCGGCAAATCATTAAATTGGACTCATGCATTTGTTGCAACGATTGGATCTTTCAACTAATCGCATCTATCGCGTTCATCGACAAGGAATTTGTCCCAACGCTACCAGAACATCGTCATTCTCCGGATGCTGTGCGTCACAAACAAACAAAAAAAAAAAAAATTTTAATTATTTATAATATATGCGAATCAATTCATCATGCGTACATGTGTATTACAACGTATAAACGCAGATATAAATCGGTTCACATACGTACTGTACAAACGTTTCTCGTCACGCGCGACCGCGATCTGACTGATCTTGAACTACATGTTCCACTTCGCTTTTATGCGTGATTGGCGCTCTCTTTAAGTCTGATAGTGACCACACGTTATCTGTCAAGAATTGTGATTAATATGGCAGCGGTTTGCAATAATAAAAAGCATAAACAACCACGCCCAACCGCGACTGATGCTTGAGACAGGATAGTCTCACGATGATCTGGAATGTATGTAGTTGCAAATGGTCTAGGCCACTTTACCAGACCTTGAGTAGTTATAGCGAAGTTTAAGTACATATATGCATATTCCGTGCCGTATAGCGTCGCTATATATTGTATATAACTAGCTTGTATATATCCATTTACATAACACGCTTACATATTTATCGTGAATATTATATAATACAGGAAAATATGATTCACATAATTAGTTCTTAAATAGTTTTGAGCTATCTGCATCAAACATGTCTTTTATCAGGACGTTAAGCTGGAAAAAGATATATATCTTTCTAAAACTTATTATTTATATTTATCATTAATATTACAATCATATATATAATTGTAATATTTTCAAAAATATATAATAATTTCCATTTTTTTCCATTTATATCAGTAAAGAATTTAAAATCCTTCTTTTTAGTTAATTTAATTTTATTATTTTTGCAATATTATTTAAAAATTATTTAAATTTTATTATATATATAATTAATTGAATTTTAAGGGTTATTAATTTTTTTTTCGTTTTAATATAATATTATTATGTTTTTATTTAGATATTTTGTAAATATAAATGATAATGATAGCTTTTATATGGAAGGTACGATGACTAAATCAAGATAGATGGCAAATTCTACCCCATAAAATTAAGTCAACACACACGCCTTGGAATTACCCTTCAATGCCACTCACATTAATGTTATACTCGGGCAGGTATCTTACTTAAAAGCATATGCTAGTTCTGTGCGTGCCGAGACTTCGCTAATGCTAATTTCATTGGCAGATAATGCGAGCATCAGTCTCACGTACCGACCACAACTCTAGGTTCAAGTACGTGCGAATATAGCGTTTGCTGGATATTTATACGGTGCAATTGTACGTCTTTCAAGACTCTTTTTGTCGCTTTTAGTCGAATCTTAATCGACATTGTCGCAGCGTAAAAGAATAGACTCCTAAAAAAAGAAAAGATGATATTACGTTAATATTTGCGCAACTTGTCGAAATCTAATGCTAATGTAAGTAGCACAGACTACAAGGAATTGACGGAAATGCATTGAGTATTATTACCGGTACTTTCGAGCATTGTTATTCATATATACAGTTACAGCCAATTCTTCAATTTCCTTTCATCAAAGCAGGTAAGTGTTTGTAAGGCTTTGGTATCAGCCCTATAAATACGATCTTTTCTATTTCATTGACGTCAGTTATCCTCTCAATTGTCGTATCATTTCTATTTTTAACGTCGTTGTAAAATCTGCTATTTTTTTAAATCTATATCTACAAAATTTAGATGAAACTTCAAATATATTAATCATAAAAAATATACGTTTAAGAAGAAAATACGCGGAGTCATTAAAAATTATGAAAAATTAATTTAAAATCTTTATTTGTCGTTCCTGAAATCGTATCTTTAAAATATTTCATATAACTTGGAAACATATAATTCTAAATTAAGTTTATATAAAAATTAATGTAAGCAATAATTTAAATATATTACAATATAAAGATAAGTAATAAAAATAGAAAAGAACAAAGGAAAAAAAAATCATTCATTGTTTTTTGCGATGCAGATTTTCTTCTTGAAGCTTTCCTCTTTGAAAAACCTTGGAATTAATAAGATGTATATATCTCTATGAAACTATAAATTTTTATGTGCATATCATTACGCGATAAAATAAATGTGATTGTAATGCGTGCGGATAATTATTTATCTATTAGCGCTGAGAGGGAACGTGGGAAAACGTCGAGACGCGTAACCGGTATTACGCAAACTCTGTTAACAATTATGAAGAGGAAAGCGCGACAAAGCGCGGATGGAAGATTATTCAAACAGCTGACAAAATTCTTCATCGATTTGCAGAATCCGGAAAATCGCGAGTGCCTCGCTGAACGTTTCTCTTCAATGAGAAACGTACAAAAATAATATTATAACAAGCAAGCCATGCGGAAAGAAATAAATCACGATTTCCGCGATGCCGTAAAATTGATTTCATGAACTCAATCGCGAATAACAATAAGAAACTGGTCTGATTGCGGTCGTCAGTCTTCAAGGTAATTTCGTTGACTATGACCGAGAAATAAATAAAGCGGAAATGTAATATACAATATATAGCTAACTTATTACATAAATAGTTTTACGTTAAATAAATCGTCAGCTGCGGAAAATCACGTATGCTGGTCTCATATTGCGTTAAGTATCTACTGACAAAGCACTCTTACGGAATGCAATCAAGAAAACAAGACTATAAAATGTATTTTATATATGATATTTATATCTCGTCGCATTTAGAATGCAAATGAAGATGAATATGATTTTTCTTCGTGAATACCGGTTATGGCAGATTATGAGTCTCTCGGTTAGGTCTCGATTTCGCAAATAAAATGGAAATAATTTGCAATACGGGATTACCCAATTCTGTCGATCATCACGTTAAGCGCGGATGAAGAACATATTTTGTAACATTATAATTATCAAAAGAAAGATTATTTATAATTAATGAAACTCCTTCAAACGTTTGCAAATGACAATATCATTAACGATTGTCTCTGTCGTTTCTTCTTATATTGGATACGTTTCTAAAGATTAATTTATCGTAATACGAAATTGTCTTCCCGTGTACAAAATTTTTCATGTACCACTGTTTGACTCGCGCGCTTAAGACAATTTTATCGTATTATTACGTAGTCATTAACGAAGATTGTTGCTTGTCGCCCGGTACTCACGACCCTGCGTACTCTGAATCACGTCGATTGAGTAAGAGTCAACCTTCTTTTTTCCACATACACGAACTACGAACTGCGATATGTATGTCGTGTGACTCGATGCGGCAAACGCGGGACCACGAAGAAGAATAAAAAATTTATTTAACGAGAGATACACGTCAGTTACGCAACATCAAAGGATCGTTGAAATTTGCATGGCATATATTTTGTAATTCTTTATTGTTTTTCTCATGAATTTTATAATGCGGAATCTTTCATAAATTCTTTCAGTCAACTCCAGTGTAATTATGAAATTATATTTATTAATTCAAAACGCATGCGCATGCATTCATTGTAATGCGCAATATTGCCTCTGGCATAAATCTTGAATATATATTTTTGCATCCTTTAGTAGTAAGCTTATATCTCTAACATTATTTATTTCAAGAATATACGTATTCTTTTAAAGTGTCGTAAATACAGTGTTCAGAAGATTTTTTTTATTTTCATATAAAAAATAATCTTGTCATATTGATATTATACGTGATAATAAACATTAACTTTTTTATATAAAGAGTTAATATTTTTGACAGTTTTATCCTATAGGATAATATAGGAATTTAAGTTTAAATTTTCAAAACAAATAATAATTACAGTTAAAACTATGAATTACATTAAATTATCTTGATATAGAAGAGAGAGATTTTGTAAAGACTAATTCTCTCATATAAAATTTATATAAGAAATTTTATTTAAATAATTATAATAGACGACGACCTTATAGAGATCAAGATGCGATATTTGTATATGTATAATTCGTATTCGTATTCTGGTGATATGTGCGGTGGTCAAATTGCTATTAATTATAATGAAGAAGATTAATTCCAGAGATAATCAAGCGTAGCGCAACAGATACAGAAAGACAAGTTTATTACTTGTCGACTAAAACCAATTCATATTGATATTATAAATATATTCTTAATAAAATACATATTAAAATAATATAATTTATGTGCATAATAATGCATCTTAAAGCTATTGTATTCCTTGCATCTTTCTGTCTTACAATAAAATTTATTGCAATAATAATCTTCAAATTAGAACTAATTATAATAAAAATTAATATTAAAATATGCAAAGAGTATCGATAATTACAAAATTTTCGTATGACATTGACCAAGTTGTCGCTTTCTTTTATAAAAATGTGTTTAATTCTCTCTTTTGTGTGTAAAATGGCATCGATAATTAATTTTATCTCAAAGGACAGGAAAATGCTCGATGAATGCAGTAGTTTCAAGACGCACGTGGATTATATTATTGTAAAATGTCATTATTTTCAGGTTGAGAACGAAAATTAATTATACTCACATTCAATTACGTAAATCAGTGAAAGTAACCAGATTGTCTAAATTTTTTTAAACATCAGTCTTCGCAATTCAAGTTTATAGAAATCATTGTATCAATTTAGCAATGTTATTATGTCTAATTTTTAAAATGATTGTATTACTTGTAACAAAAGAATAAACACATTTTATACTTTTAAAATTTTTCTCCATGATTTCTTACAAAAAAAAAAGAAAAAAAAAACACAAAACGTTATAGAAAAATTACATTTTTTATAGTATGTATTAAATTCTATGTATAAATGTTTATCGTTATTGTAGGAAATAGTATTTCTCTTATACTGTTTAAAGTTTTTGCGATGTTTTGTATTCAACATATATGATTGCAAAAATTTACGCCTCAGGGAATGCATTAATGACTTTCGGTCGTGTCATCAATATGAAACACCGGAAATGCCAGTGATGATTATTACAGGACAAAAATTCGTTGCTGCGATTCCGAATAGTAGAAACTGTCACGATTTGAGTGAATCATTAAAAACAATTACAATATAATAATTATGCAGTATACGATAATGTTAGACAAATGAGAGATCATTTCCTAGAGCTGAATGACGCGGTAAAAATTCATTTTTAATCATCTTTAAATATACTTTACTGACATGTATATATATATATATATATTTTCTAGTTATTTAGCAAATAATTAAATATATCTAAAAAAAAAATATAACCCAATAAAACTTATCTTGCATTAAACTGTAGAGTATGTGTAAATTTTTAGAAATTATTTTTGACATGAATAGATTATTATAAATATATTATAAGTATAAACAAATAGAGAGAAGTACTCCTTAATATGAAAGAAATCAATACTTTACTAAATTTATAAGAAATATTTAGTAATCAGCGAATCAGCTTGCTAATCAGCTCATTTGATAATAAATTTTAATAATCTTTTTTTATTAAACTAAAATTTACAAAAAAGAAAAAAAATGAATTTGAAAGTGTCGCCATCGACAAATAAACTTGAAAGATTAGTATGAAATGAGAAAAGAAATGACGTTCTTCATCTTATCGTGTGCTGGTAATGAATAACCATAAAGTGATACTAACAAAAGTAAGAACATGCCTGCAAAGTTATACTTTCATTATATAAATTATATATTTATTTTATTTCATTACATCCGTATATGGATGGACAAATTTTGCAAAACGTTACAAAATTATAAAAACAAAAATTCGTTTTATTGGATAAAGATTATTTCAGAGAAGTGTAGAAGTAGATACAGAAGGTAACAACAACTCATTGCAATAACTCAGACGAGAATTCTGCCTTATCTTTGAACATGGGATTATTCGTTTCGCAATGTCTTCTGGTAAATCAAATTCCTGCAAGATATGTAAGTTTTGAAAGATCCCCATAAATACAAAGCAACAGTAACATAACATCAATGTTATAATTTCCCTAAACAATGTAACTGCAATACAACATGTAATAATTACATTGTTAAATGGGAAATTATAACATTGATGTTATATGTTACTGTTACTTTGTGTATTTACTGTGTTTCTATTTTATTTACATTAAAATTATACTCATTTTTATTTACATTAAATTAACTTTTGTATAAGGTCTAGAGAATCATTGATATATAAACTATAATTATAAAATATAAACTATAATTATCAACGCTTAATATACAATATATGCTATATGTGCCAATGTAACAATGCCGCAATCGTCAAGTCAAATCATTGACTATCTATAGAAATTTGTTATTACGCAAATTTCAGCGAATCACGCTTGATACTTTCCACTTACTCAATCGAATAGTTTCTATCGAAATATGTGACATGTAAAAGAACAAAATCCCAATCATTTTAACTCGCACTTGAATAATGAATTTTCCTCTTGTATGGTGCAACGAAAAAAGTTATTATGTTATAGTATTTTTAGGAAATACTTTTCATATTTTTAGTAAAAGTATATATGATAAGATATATATATATATATATATATATATATATATATATATATATATATTATAATAAGAATAATTAATAAAAATCATTTTTTGAATTATTAAAACTTTTGCTAAAATAACGATAATATTTTTATTAATTTAATTATTTAATTGTATTAATTTTCCAACTGAATTTAGATTCTTATTTGATTTACTTGATTTGTTGTACGTTACACGCATGCGTGTAACTGTCACAATCTTTGGCGAGTATGTAAATTATATTAATGCTATGCGCGCGCGTGTTATTCATGTATTTCAACTATTTTATTGGTGGAGAATAATATTTTATAAATAAGAATTGTTTAGAAATAATTTTTATTTAAATAAATGTATGGAAAAGTATAAAAAACTTGTGTAAAAAACTTTTAAGATTATTTCTCAGCAATATTCCTTTCTTTTTCAATCTTTATATCAAGATTTTTCTATACAAGCGTCTCTAATAAATTTTATTTTATCGTTGCTCGCTCATCATTTAATCGTAATAAAAATGCTATTTCTAATACTTTTGTTTAAATAATTTTTATGTTTAACATTCTATTGACAGTGAAAGCAACATGTTGCAAGCGCACTTTGGCTATCACCAGCCCGTTAGCGAAAGCAACATGTCGTGAACAGACTTGACGTGCATTTAAAACAAAAAAAAATTGACAAGATACGCAATCTCTATATATATTTGTCTAACAATCTTTCAACATATTGTTGCAAAAAGTTTATTACAATATTTTTTGTTCTGCAAATGCAATGATATTAACTCGCATTAAACGAATAAAATTATTTACATTATATTAACTTTCTCCATATTTAAGCTGTCAAATTATATCTTACACATCTTTTCTCAATGATAGATTCTTTTATCGATATGAAATAATACACAGTATATCGAGATAACTGGTATCAGGGAAAAGAGATAAGAGAACATAAATTCAATATTTTCGAGGAATCGACTTTACGTGTTTTTTTTTTTAAGAATTGATTGTGCATGCGTGCGATGAAATGAGTAGCATGAAAAACAGATTGCTTTATATAGATGCAAGTCATTTGATCTGATAGGATCTCTAAACATTTTGTGATCAGAGAGTCATACCAATACAACATTATTATTGCAAGTTATTAGAGATGTATTTTTTTTTTTTTTTTTTAATATTTTGCGATTAATCGAAAATTGTTTAGTAACACTCATTTGTGAACTCTTCACATAAATAGAAAACAAGAGCGCGGACTTTACAACACATTGTCCGTACACGAGAATTGGGTTAATTTTTACGACTTGCCTATGTAGACATTGTTACGACACCGTTCCTCGTTTACGTGTTTCTTGTTGCATGTATCATTCAACTCAATTTCAGATCTCCCGGTCGTAGCAATTCTTTATAACAATCGAATATTTCGAAAGATTGTATAAGAACGAACAGGACCGATGGGAAATGCTGGATTTGTGATCTGTATTGAGCCATTATTAACTCTATTTTTCTTCTATATAAACCACGTAATAACATCTTATTTTATAATTTTTGGTGTGTTTTTTCTCTCCAAGTTACTCCTTCTAATTGTAAGAGCAATTATTTTCTGGTATTCTCGACTCTTGCCCTTCTATAATATTTGTAAAAGAAGATTATATGTATGAGATGTACAGACATGTATTACACATATATATATAAGCATACAGGTACATTACCGCTGCCCATCTGGAATATCTCCACTATTTTTAGAAATATTGTAATAACGAAAATTATACGGTATCAAAAGAACAATGATATAATAATTTTTCTATGAGTAGAGGTGCTTCGCAGATTTTCAAATCACCTCCATTTTTTTAAATAACATGCTATACTTTTTTATCTTTGGTGTAATAGCGGATGTTCAGACGATTTCAACGACCTGTAATGCAAAATTATTTGGCATTAAATAATGAAGTAATACAATGATTCTTATCTTATCTCATAAGAAATGCTCGAAGTGATGTTCGTTTGCGATACAATGTTGCAGTCGTTAAATTCCTGAAGCACGTACTCTTCTTAACACTTCCGGGCTGATCGTCGCACATGCTTCAATAATTCGTTGCTTTATATTTTTCCCTGTGATCGGTATTTCCTGGTATATAATTATTGCAGCATGTGCGACGATCAGCAATGTTAATCAAAATAATTCAAAGTATAATTGCAACATACAATGTAAGTTACATATCAATATATGTGTATAATATTGCCTTCTGTCCGAATCACTAAACTAATATTTGTTCGACCAACTTGAATGACCATGATCATTAATTCTGCAAATGCCAAGATATTGATCTCTGATTAGCGTAGCACGTGTTATACATGTCGTTCTACGTGTCTGTAGAATTGTTTCTTTTTTTTTAATTTTATGTGGTATTTACCGGAACTAGAAATGTTTTTTTCGCCATTGTTCCGTGGTTTCATGCGTAAAATTGCAAGCGTTACCAAGTCATAGATAATTATAATTATTCTGATTTTGGCACATGCTAACATCTAAATTAATAACATTATTCGAATAATTATGTAATAAATATTTATGTATAGTAACAATAAATAAATATTTATATATAAATTAATATAAAAATATAAAACATATATAAAAATTAAAAGTATAATGAAATATATTTAGAGAAAATGTTTCACAAGAACTATTAATTTAACATTAACCCAAGAGAATATCATTATATCCGAAAGAGTCTCTCATTTATATGATCTTGATTATTTCGATCAGTAAGGCTTTAGTAAGTGGATCTCGAGAATAAGTAGCACCAAGACGTCACTTAAATGAACAAACCGAACTATAAACTGAATACGCACTCCTTGCAGTCCTTGATATACCGGAATTGCCGTAAAGTGATTTATAGGAACGTTCACCCATTAACCGGAACTAATGAAAAGAAGAAATCTAGGAAAACTCGATGCGCACTATCTGATCTTGTTATAAAACATGACTTTGCTTCGTAATTAATCATAATGTAGCGAGCGAAATTTAATATCCCACAGAATATAATACATTAAGATATTTTATATATATATAAATATATAAATAATATATATAAATAATTCTATATACGATAAAAATATAATACAATAAAAAAATTGTAATTATTATTATTATTCTACCTTAAAATAAAATAATAATAATTACGATTTTTTTATTGTATTATATTTTTATCACATATAGAATTATTTTCCGCGTACAATTCGTTGCATACGAGGAATTATCTGATTAGATACGATCGTCCTAAGTGATTTTAATCATTTTAAACTAATTTTTTACAATTATTCGCTGTTTCAATATATCCAATAATATGACATTGGGATTTGGCAAGCGAACTTTCATAAATGACCTTACATTCTACGCGCACATCAAGGATGATTATCGTTCTCGCCATATCGCTTTACTTTTAGAAATTGGGCGAAAACCATGAATAATCTTTTTACGTCTTTGCACCGCCGGAAGTAGGTACTCTTCGAATTTCCGTTAAAAACGAAATTAGCTCATGGACGTTCAACACGCGTGACGCGTTTAGTAAATTGCCAGTTCGTTACTTGTGAGACGGTGTTGTGCGCGCCGAAGGTAGATAATTAGCGGTACGAATGCACTTTTCATGAGGTCGCGCCGTTACCTTCGATGAACAGGCTCTCGTTAGACTCGCTCCCTGAGCGGTCCCTCTCCAACTGGAGATCCTTAGGGACATTTCTCGTAAACGACGCGCTCATCTATCAGCTTGAAACATTTCGAATAACCTCGATTATCGAATAGTGCCTATTTCCGCATTTATTATGCAACGGTGATGTTTATTATTATGCGAATAATTGAGAGTTAATTAGTGTAACGCGTGACGTAGCAAAACAGCAGTAAGAAGTATCAGACAGAGGACAAAGTCTTATGCTTGCTATCCATAGCGATTGGAAAATGAGTCTTGATAGCAAGGATATATTCTTTGATAAATATATAAAATAGTCATAGATGTACCCTTGGTTTAAAAATTAATGATTAAATATTATACGGTGTAATTACTTATATAACAATGGACTTATATAACAATGAAAGAACGAAAAAATTCTCTCTTTATCAAGTTAAGAAATAATATTGCATTTATATAGTATTTATATTTATCTTTTAAATCTAATTAATGTTTTAATAACAGTATATAGTTATAACTGTGTAACAATATTTTTTTTTTTTTTAGTTAGACTTAGCAGACTTTTAATTGTTGTTTTCATTACTGAAGTAATTTATGCAAAAAAATTTAAGGCTACGACAAATGCGAATATATGCAAAATGCTGCGTTGTAACGTAAGAAATAATTCTTATGGTAATTTAATATATCAATAATTAATCTTTTTTGCAATCATGTTAAATTATCGATGACGTTACTACTTCCGCGTTCCTACTTCTGTCATAAAATGAAGTTGAACGTGATTAACCAGTCGACAGGTAAGATCGTATAGATAATAACTGGATTTCTGCATTCGTTCATGTTATATTAGATGCGTCAGGTTATTCATGCATTCGCGTGGATTAACAAGTAGATTGGCAATAAAAAAATTATTGCTCATTACATTCTGCATAAATGTTACAGTTCACTCTTTTTTTTAATCATCTCTCGTAACTATATTCTGTTCAATGGCCTTGTTATACTTTTATAAGTATCATTACGGTGTTCCTGTAATTGATTATACAATTTTACGACAATGCCTCGTTCACGGTAATTAGCACGTCCTCGATCGATCGATCGAGATTTTCCCTTCGGTCCGTCTTAATTCGCTTGGTCAGGAAGCAGAATGAAATCGAAACGAATTCAAAAATATATCTAAGATAAAAAAAGTCAATTCTATTTAAAAAATATAAAAATAATGTGTATTATAGTCAATATATAACAATAAATCCAACTCGCGAATCAAAATATCAGTATCTTAGCATTACAGAATTGTATTTGCTATAGTAAAAGAATTAGTGTCCATTTATATCGCCATTTTGACGGTTTACATTGCCATTTTTCTCTTACAATATCAGAGATGTTTACTGCATTTTGTGAGAAAGAGAGAGAAAATTACGAGAGAAAGAGAAGGAAGAAACGCGTGTTGATATGTTAAAAAGCGAAATATCTCTCGGGCGAGTGGCCTCGTTAATTAAACCGAATTTAGGCAAGTGAGGGTCACAGTCAATCATGCAAGGTCTAACGTTCCGACTCGTGATTAGAAGCCCGATATCGGAAAGCATTTCTGGTTCGTCTTTCCTTGCACGATGTTGCGGTTAAAAGCACGCTAATTAGCGGGTTAAGGTTGGGAATTCCATTTTTAATGAAGGTCAAGAAACCGCGGTCACGCGCGTGACGAGAACTACGTTGATGCTGCGCTACAAGCACTTTCTCGACGCGAGCAAGATTGCAAGAATTGCATGAAACGATCGCAACTTGCAACAATGATAAATGGGTCAGATACAATTAGCGGTTTGTAACAAAGTGTTAATTAAATAGCGGGCTATTGACGTTGATAGCCCTATAGCAAAGCTAATCATAAAGTATCTCGCGTATGGTATACGTCTTTTCGTTCAAAACCATAATTATAATATTATATTATACCATCATGTTATAGAGATCATGTTCTCTCTCGCTAACTTATTCACGATTTTGAATGATCTCGACAGATGCAATATAAGAATCTTTCAATTTTATATAAAAATTAAAAAATATTTTCTTCTAACTTTAATAAGATAACTTTAATAAAATAATATAGTGTGTAATATATTTTTTATGCACTATCTTTATGATATTAAAATATTGTTATATGGGGAGTGTGTCAAAGATATTTTTTTTTTTTTTTTTTTTTTTTTTTTCAAGGCAATCGATTATGTCGGATTATGTAAAGGATAAGGATTAGATAAGTTTTTCCTTTCTAATATAATGATTCGCGGATGTATTAGTCGATTACCCTATTATCGCAATTATTGTACGCACGAATGACATACATATGTGCGACGAGAATTTTTCCTGCGTCGGAAGTCACGGCGTATCCTGAGAATAGTATATTACCGTGTCTCCATAATCAGTCAATTATATGCAATCGGATAATTAAATGCAATATTACGATAATCATTATAAAATCGGCAGATGTTTAAATGCTATAGATGCTAATCATACATGTGCGACTGTTACATCGTAGTTGTTATATGAATCCGGCAAATAACTTAATTAATTTGCCTAATGATTTAAAAGATTTCTATTTCTCATCAAATTTTATAAAATTGTATTCAAAACTTCAGAGACTTTTATCATTGTATCGTCAAATATGGTTCAATGATTAGAATTAATAGCGCATTAAAAGAACGACATATTTTTAAACAATTTTAGAATTTTGATATGTCTTTAATCTTTAATCGCTTTAAAAATTTTGGGCGTGGAGAGAGCGTTTAAATATTCGAGATAAGATTTGCATGCTAAGCATCGTTCCGTAACAACAGCTGATGTCATAATGTTGCACTCACGGAATACAGATCCGGATTCCGATCCGGAGCATGATGCGATAGGCATTGAGACGTAATGTTTGGAACATACATTAAGTAGCCGCATGCATTATCTTGCCATAGAGGATTACGCCAGCTAATTTGTCTCCTTTATGATCGAGCGGCAAGAAAGAACTTATTTGTCGCAAAAAAGAAAAGAATCGTGACATTCAGCCGACATTAATCACAATTTGCATTGTTACTTCATTTCTCGTTCTTTCCGCAAACGAAATCACGGATGATTCTTTCATATATGCAATCTAATATTTATAACAAAATTATCCTTTCTTATTCCTATTGCGTCATTCGTCGATGTTACTTCGCTAAATTGCATTACATAAGAAATCTTTTACTTGGCTATTCGATTTCAATGTACATTTCAAAAAATTTATATAGAAGAATATTTCCATGTCACTTTCAAAGGCATCTTTGCTTCTTCCTCGTCGTGTGATTCATGCTTGAAAAATAAAATATCGAATCTTTCTGCTGTCTCGCCGCTTCCTATCCGCGGTATACCCGCGAGGCGAAGGTCACCTTGACCATCGCTCGCGCCCCTCGGAAGGGTAATGATTCGGGCGAGGGCGCAAGAAGAGGGGAACAGGGAGCTGGCCGCGGATGGCCTCCAACGGCGACATATAAGCCCCAGAAGCGGCCCCCACGTGGAATCAAACGGTCTTCTACGCCAGCAGAGACGGACAGCACTTGTGTGCCTCTGATCCGATCCGATTATCTAGGATTTACACTTTGGGGAATATTTATTCTGCTCTAGACTCGCGAATAGTAGTAGGCGTTTCTTCCGGAGCCCCCTACCATCCGCGACCATCATACCGGGAACGTACCCCCGCGAGACACAGGTGGTACACCACCGTGAGCTGCTTCTAGGCTCTCGCCGCTTAACGAGAGTGCAACTGCAGTCGGCAGCTGACTTGTGTACGGTTCACGGGGAACGCGGAGAACGTGCTCGTTCCGTTTCGCGGTAGCTTCGGGAAGATCCAGAAAGAAAGAGAAATGAGAATCGTAAGTACAATGTGTCTGTGATACTTCATCCACGCGCCTATAATACTTTATGCGAACGAAAATCGAAAATGGAAATCGAGAAAAAATCGAGAGATTATCTTTTCGAATCAAAAGTTTCTCTGTTTCTTCCGCAGGTGATACAAAATCGAGAGTGTTTTGTTCTGAATTAGTGAGATTCGTGAAAAATTCGATAGAGGAGAGATATATTAAAATTTTTCTGATCGTGAGCGTGCTGATCTTTAATGAAGAAGTAGAGCATTCAGAAGTTTGTCGACTCTTACATTGCTTGGTGGTTTTTCTCTCAGATTGGTCATATCATGCATGATTTTATCTAATTATGTGTCATGTGTCTGGATTTCTTTTAATATCCTATGGATTACATTTCCACGGTAATGATATTTTATTCTGATGTATTTTTGCGACTATGAATTTCGTACTGGACTTTCTGCTTGAAGCGAAAGCGAATTTATTATTCCCATATCAAATTCA
Organism: Polyergus mexicanus; assembly: GCF_030449975.1. NCBI lineage: Eukaryota > Metazoa > Arthropoda > Insecta > Hymenoptera > Formicidae > Polyergus > Polyergus mexicanus. Next base: position 6,572,103 of record NW_027223336.1, read on the forward strand.
GATTCCATTTTAGCTTCATTGTCCGCGTCCGTAGTATTACGTTTGAAATTAGAGAAAGGAGAGCGAATGAGAATTTTATTTACATCGCTTCAAGATATAAAAGCAAAAATATAGGTTTCTAAAAATTCCAATTCGACTTTCTACGTTCTCATTTACTGAATCTTGCGTTCGATTATAAAATAAAACATGCTTTTCTACGTCTAGCTGTCGATTCGTTTACAGCATCTACTTGATAAATGTCATTACAATTAAAATTGAGAAAGAAAACGAATTGCTCTGATTCACGTTAATTAGTGAATTAAAATGTTAACGATGCGTTGTCGCGATCTCATCTCGTTGGCAGAATAACAATGTTTCTATGTCATAATTATTCCAAATTTCGGGTTTACTTAAATTAGTTCTTAAAAGAAATAATAGCTAGGTAATTTTAATTAATTACTATAAATGACGTTGATAAGGATTATTTAAAAACAGAAATTTTAAATATAGTTATTTAGAAGAAGAAACTATATATATTTGTGTGTGAACTGATTTTTTCTGTTATAAAAAATCATTTAAAATTTGGTATCATCAACCATTCATATTTGTATTATCATGCTCTTTTTTAGCACATCTTTATGCGTATTAATCACAAATTCCTAGATATGTAAATTGACGGAAGAGATTAATTAGTTCTCGTAGGGAAGAAGATGGTATATAGGGATAGTACCTTTCTGCGGCGAATGAAATCTGCAAACATGTAATAGTTCATTCAAGAGATTCTAGCCCGTGGCGAGGCAGGTTTACGGCCTTGCCCCGGGCTGTCCGATCGTTTGTTGGTAGAACTGACATATTCGACCGGCTTTAGATCGTTCATATATTATGTAATATTAACAAGAGTGACGCGACTATTAAGAAGACGTTTGTTTAATGGTTACGTCTCAAGACATCCACAAGAGAGTAATCTTTATAAAGGCTAATTCAAGATATATATACGTATATGTCATAAAAAGAGAGAAAGTGAAAAATTATGACATCGTATTGTTAATTTTTATTTGTTATATATATACATATATATATATATATATATATATATATATATATATATATATATATATATATATATTAGTGCACATATAAAATATTATTGTAACACGAAAAAAATTTGATAATTGATCCAATTTGTGTTATCTGTGTTGAACATTTTGATTTTAATTATAACTTAAAATTATTTGTATTTACAATTTAAATTATGTTGCTCTCGTGCGCGATTTTTTTGTTTATACAAATTTTTTATTACAAATATGTAAAATTTTATTAATAACATAAAATAATACACAAATATCGATTATTATTCCCATTTATTATTATTATGCTATGCATTTTAACATTCTTTGAAATATTATACATATTATATATCATATCTATGAGATAGTAAAAGAGGAAAAATTAAATTAGATTTAAATCTGATTTTAAAAATTATACTTGAAAGATTTGATACATGTATATATTGTATAAGAATGGTTATATATACTATGAATTATATATAGTGTATATAAATAGTGTGAAGAGTAATTAAAAACAAATTTAACATTACGCAATTAAATCAATTTGCATAACTATTTGATGTAATTATTCTAATTAATAAACTGTTGAGAATTATCTTCGATCAATATTGAATCAAACTGGCTTGAAGTCGTGTGCAGCAACAATATTTACTAAATAAACAATATTTTCCAAGTATTATCTTTCCAAGTAAATTGCGAAAAAGTCGCACTAATAATATTGACTAATTATGCAAATTATTAATGAAAATTTCGTAACGACGAGGAATTCAGGTACATATTAGGTTTCAAGGAATTCAGCACCATAGACTATAATTTTGCAGACATTATGAATTTATCCTATAATTCACACGTCAACTGTAAAACGTTAATAGTATCTTAGCAAGTAATTATTAGTATTGTCTATATACAAAACATATTTATTTTCGATTGCTATAATAAAATAATATTAATACTTTCGCGAAAATAGCTTTCTTACATACTTATATAAACATCAATTGCATATGCGTATAAAATAAAGTTGTCGCGAATAATATTTATTGTATATTAAATTTCTAATATATGAGTCTTTTTCTCTCAATTTCTTTTTAAATTTGTAATATATACTTTTATTTGTATGAATGTTCTCTTCATTTTTCAAACTTTTAATATCACATAAGTTAGTAATTAAATCTTAAAATGTAATATATATAGTACAAATAGTTTTTTCATAGATAAATCAATTTCATTTATATCAAGTCAGGTTTATTATAGACATAGCCGGAATGGATTTAATGCAAGAATGGCATGCAGAAAGCCACACTCGTGTCATTTTCTTCGCGATTTTACAAGTAGTCGCTGACTTTACACAAAAATGATACAGTCTTAGCATAACGTAATTGGAGTACGTATGTTTCAATTCTATTTTATTAACTTTCCTTAAAATGCACAATAAATTTTACCAAAAAGATTTCTAACATTATTTTCTTACAAGAAACTATTCATTTTTTAATATAATTAGAAAATTTATGATTCAGAAATCTATTATTCCAATTTTTTTACAAATTTTACATAATTTTTTATAAAATTAAATTTTCTTTATTTATCTTGCTTGTGAATTTATTATTGGTAGATTATCTGCATTTGAGATAAAATTATTACAAATTGCTTTTGATCGCAATCTTATGCGATTGCTTATTAATGAAATTTTATGAAGTTTTGTTATTTCTCATTAATAGCAGCAATTATTGATAAGGAAAGATCATAGGACTATTTTTTTATAAATTAAAAAATAATATCAATGATATTACGTCACATAAATCGTTCATCAATTAAATTTATCGATTTGTAAGAATATAGAGTATCGGTTTTAAAATACTTTTGATTATCAAGAAATTATAGTTACGCTATCAAAAGTATTATTTTACGGATATATTTTTTGTATCCCTTTACTGGTGAACAATAATTATGTTTGCACTATTGCTCATAAATCACATTGCATTAATCGACGAAACAAACCTTTTATTTTTTTGTAATAGCTGGCTTACTGCCAAGGGCGAGATCATTGTAATACTAGCATAGAAGCAAACGCGTGCTTCTTCTAGAATGAATTTAGTGCGTATACTTTCACTTGGCAATACTTTACATGATGTAGCGTAAAAACGATGCGCTCTTGTAACTCTCGCTTACCGTCTCATATATTGATGCAATAAAAAGAACAAATCTGAATTAAATTTTGTTAATGGTATAACTTAATTATTTGGGATAGCTTTCGTAGCACATTTTTAACTTCCGGACAAAAAGCTGATTTTGAGAGAAGGAACAATAATATATATTTTACTACTTACACATTCACACACGCGAAAATTATTTTTAGTTCATGTAATCGCTTGTTTAAGCTATATTTTGTAAATCGGCTTTGATTATATGTAACTACCGTGAAATAATTTTATTACATGCAACAAATCAATTTTGCAAGAAAGAATCCTTTTCAGCTCATAAAAGAAGCAAAGAAAGTAACATTTATTTTCCTCACAAAAGAGATGTTGTTGTCGAGATGCATTCGTCGTCCGTGACGTGCAATTTTCTTTAATCATTTCAAGAACTGTAAGTTAAACAATAAATTCTCATAGCTGCTTTTCCACTTTCCTTTTCCTTTCTTGGCCATTACGATTAAATATTTACGAAATTTACGTAATAATTGCAAATGTTTTCCGTAATTGATACAGTTTTGTTTTGTCATCGGCTTTTGTGAGAGAGAAGAAATCGTCGACCATATGTCCGTGTTAAAACGGAATTTCATGCGGGCATAGAAAATCGCATTCCCGTTGACTGATTGCAATATCGTTGGCGTAACGAATTTAATCGCATCACGTTAGGCAAGTATGTGAATACTAAACAGAGTTTATAATGTTACAGATCACGTCTCAATATTCACAAACAAGATAATTTTCCTTTCAATTTAACATTCATAGCCAAATTGTGGTAAATTCCCGTGAACATTGGTATTTCCCAGATTTCTCACAAACGGTGCAATCTTACACGAAACGTCCACCATCATTAACTTTCGGGATTGCTTCGAGATAAACAAAGATAATTATATACACCTGGCAACGCGTAACTTAAAAATCAAAAATTTTTTAAATTGTAATAATTATGATATGTAATTGTTTGGTCTTGAGAATCAAATGTAATTTCTCTTTCTGCGTGCTGACATCAACGTTCCGAGTCGAATTCTTGAATTTCCTCGAAATAAATTACAGCGATTTTACCTGGATTTATTTCAACCAGTGTGAAATTATGGGAAATTACATATTCGTATTTTTATATTCTGTTATTAATTTTTGGACATTCAAATGCATTGAAAATAATTACAAATTTGTATTTTGACTTAAAAATAAAAGTTGCAATATTAGTAAAAAAAAATAATGACAATTATCTCATAATTCTATTATCTTTGATGCTACTACTGAAATACATAGATAATATCTTGAAATTGCAATATTTTAACTTACATGAAAGAATATGAAAAAACAAATGAATTATAATTCTCCCAACATATTCAGGAAACAAACATGTTTTTCTCATATAATACTCATCAAAACATAAATTAATATTATTGTGGCAGACATTTCACAAAAAGGAAAAAAATTTTACGAAATATTTATACTGCAATCTGTTATGTGCAAGTGCATTTCGTTTACGCACAAGAGTAAAAAATATGAAAGATGTTTTATAATTTAAATATTTAAATATTCAGAAATTTTCTTTTTACAAATCTTTTTTTATTTAGTAAAAATAACTAATATATTGTACAAATTGTAAATTTTTAAACTTTCTTTCTTTTTCTATTAAACTTTTAATTTCCATTAAACTTTTATAATTCAACTATCTTTTATATCATTAATTGTGCATTATAAGTAATTGGTAATATGCTCAATAATACAATTGTATATTAATGTAAACTGTCAATTATATACAAAAAGAAACGGAGATTATAGAATAAGGAAGTGATTTCTAATTTCTGCAATGACAAATGCATTAAAGAGCTTGTTATCGCAAATTATTTTGTGGTCAACAACCATTTTAAATTTTTGTCTATCAATGCAATTTTTGCTTCCTAGACCGGCTTTGTAGACGCAATTTAATTAGATCGATTAATATTGATGGTGTAAAAATTCGCTTACGTAGACAGGAATAAGTCAAGTACGGTCCGTTTCACTCGATGCTAAACGCGGAAGTACGTCTTTCAATACTTGCGTATATACAGTATATATGTATTTATATATTTGACCATATAGTCTCTAAGCTTTTGTATGTCTTTTTCAAAGATCAACTTTTCTTTTTGCAGATTGTTGATAATATTGATAAAATCAATTTTCAGGAGTAAACAAGGAATCATCCATTCCATTTACATAGTAAATGTAATTAACAAAAGATGTGTTAATTCAATTAAATTGAAAATCGTGCGCGCGCGCGCGCGTTTTTGCTTAATAAATATTAAGTAATAACATATTTAATCAAAATTATTAATAAATAATGTTTATATAAAAGTAACAAATTAATATCCATTAAATAGTACAATATATATTTATATATACTCTATACTAATCAATAAGAGATTTTTTGTTTTATTTCAGTATAATAAATAAAAAGAAGAATAATAAAGAAATATTCTTATGGATAAATATATAGTATTTACTATGTTCTCGTTGATGTAATATGTGCAAAATAGATGTATATTAGTGAAATTAAGTCTATTATACCGGTTTGTAGAATTTTTATTTCAAGTTTTTCTACAGGAAAATCTAAAGACCCATGATTGAATAATTGACATATTAATGTTACATAAATAAATTAAAAAGTCATTAACGTGTGATAACTTGATATATCAAAATAATTTCAATTTTAGTTAATTGATCTATCATCGATTTAAAGATACGCTCAAAAAACTTATATGCAACAGAAAATCTTTATTTAAATTATTATTTTTCAATGTAATAAGTGGAAAGGCTTTCTATATAGAAGTCTATCTATATTCTATAACTTTCAATTGGAAAATAATCTCTGATAGAAAGGGAGAGATTATGAATTTTAAAGATAATTAAAATTTTTAAAATTTTTCGCGCGATACACGGAGATATAATAAATTAATATACCGCGCAAAATCTTCACAACGTGTCACAAATATGACACGCGCTCCAATGTCTTAAAAAAAAAAAAATTGTTTCTGATCCCATAAATATCGCGATAACGAGATATGTGTGCACGCTTTGCATGAGTTATTATATCATAGATGATGAATATTCATCGATGTGTCATACGAAGGATCGCCGAGACAAAACAACGCAGTGAAATACCGCCCGCGTAATGAAACCGCGCCGTTGTGCTCTGACACGCCACGTCGCGCCGTATTTTTTTTTTCTCCCTCGGAACGCGGGTAACGAACGCGCGGGTGAAGCCTTTGGAGCGGAGAACAATCGACGCGCGTGATTGCACCCATCGGTTGCACGCGATCGATCGGTTGCGCGCGATATCGATTCTCGCGACCGTAAAACAAATTACCGACCGGAGCGGTCTTTTCGCGCGCGCGCGAAATAAGCCGCCGCGGTTTTTCCTCACAATCATCCGCACAGTCGCGGAGATATCTGGCCGACATAATCTCTCACCGGTCACAGTCTTACGCACATGTGTGCCGCACTTTATAGGCGACCTCGTAGAAACGAAGGCGGCGATGCCACCGATGGCGAGCAACGGCGTGGCTCTTTCTAAATTATACATATTGTATATGTATTATTATACAATTTCTTGAGTTCACACGCGCCGCGTTCTTCCTGGATATTATTGTATTGTCATCAAATTTCCGCTCGACTGATTAATGTGTCGCAATCGTGAGTCTGATCTTTTCTATTCTATTTCAAGATTTTCTATCTCGCTGTCTTGAAAAACCATTTCGACGCGCGAAAATAAAAGTGCGCTTTGCCTTCACCTTGCTTGCACGTTGTGTGAACGAAAGATGAAATTACGGTAATAATAAATGCTACATTGAGATTGCTCATAGTTTCACGCAATCAAGATCTTTTATCATTCTCGCTATTTCATGCCTCGATTTTTATATTTAATTTTGTTATAGCGTGACGATATTAACGATTACGTACTGAAAGGACACGAAGAGTTTGCGAGAAAGATTTAATCATTGAAATTAGATTATTTCAAAGAAAAAAATTAAAGTTATAATGAATGGATGTAATTAACTATATAAACTGTCACAATATGTTTCTTTATCTAATTCACTCTCGCATAAAAATAAGAGGCAAAATGCCTTACAAACTTATTTTTGACATTAATTTCTATATATATAATTTTAATGACATCTTACACGTATATTGTGTTTAATCTTTCTAGTGTGCTTTTTCTCAATCTCTATTTAACGATACAACGTCTGCGTGGCTATTTCGTTTCCGTAGGTCGCGAGATCAATGCTGTTGTATGTCTAATGAACGAAATGAATTATACTTGAAACGTGCGACCGCACATGATAAGAATCAAAAACAAGAAAGCGTGCCTCTCGCTCTGCGAGAAAAAAAGGATCGTAAACGGTGGAACGCGCGTTCAATTTCCTTTAATGAATATTATTAATTAAAAACGCTGTCAATCTGCCGTCCTGTAACGTCCGAGCCTGTATTAATACGTCTTTCCGCTCTCGTATTTATTCTCGGCGATAGCCATACCCGTCGAATAACATCCCCATTTCTTATTCCATCATTGCGAGGCTTTCAATCCGTCAATTATGCTCCGAGGCAACATTATTGCATTACGCTTGTATGATAATAATCCGCACGTTTGGAATTAAATACGTCAAAATGAGCCGCGACATATATTACTAGAAAATAGATAATAAATCGTGACTACACGTCTCGCCGCTACTTTTCTATCATAATTTTCTATCATAATTAAATATACAGATACAGATCGTCGCTATACGTATAAAAAAAATTTCGTTGCAGTTAAGTTTAGACCTCTGGAGCCGATTTCTTAGATTAAAATCTCAGAATCTGAAAGCTATAACATAACAGGAATTGTCGGTCTCGAGATTCCTGTTTGAACATTAAATGCAAAATGGATACGTGTCTAGTTGCATACCATCAATATATAACAAACTTACAATTGAGAAACATTTCACGCTCACACTCACGGTATTCGAATTTTAAAGGTAAACCACCGAGCGCATTCGCCTTGACATTGCGCGGGTAAGAGAAAATCGTGCAAAAAGAAGCGGAAAGTGGCCGTGGCGGCGGCTCACCTTGCCTTTGATATAGAAATCTCGCAGCAAACTGGTATTGCACTTCGTTCCGACGATTGAGATAACCTTTATCCGCGATTACTCCAAGAACCGGCTTCGTAATTATGCCCGAGGGATAGTGTCCTTCGACGCGTTTGACGATGCCTCGAGTGTCGTCAAGAGGTTCGTAAATCGGCTGTAATAATTTCATCAGGCTTTACGTAAGAAGAACGATCTCGAGGGATAAAGAAATTAGGCCCGAAGATCCCATTCCCAAAGCTTCATCTTTCTCGAGTTTGCGCAAGAACTACGATATTCATGCCGCGATAACGGATTTTCGAAGCGAATGCGATTTGCATCATGCCAATCTAACTGATCCCTCTCTCCGTAGCTCTCTTCAGCAATTTAATTGTGGCTAGATTCTTTTTACGACACTTACAGACTAATGCAATAGATAAAGATAAAACATGAAATACTTATAACGCCTAAAATTGATAAATCACGAATAATAAAGATTATTGTTATTAAAAGCAAAATTATTATTAATAAAAAGTAGATCAAATCACGCTAAATGAATTGTACAGTTTAATACAGATTAAAAATTTTTTATCAAATTTTTTTTACTTATTCGCACGTCAAACCGCAATTTTCGATAAAATAAAGATATTGAGAAGTACAATACATATATCTATTTGTAAATATCCACGAAGCATTCTTGCTTTTAGAGAGAAGAAGCGTTATAGAGTCGTAAATTTTTTTAGCTTGTGGTGAAAATTATATATTAGAAACGTGGTTAGCGATCGATGAGTCATAAAAATTGACACGCACTTTCATCATGGACGATATAACTTTCAAAGATCAGAGAGCGCGTGGCCGTCAGATTATAGGGAAAGGGATATAATTCAGCGATGGTCTACAACGCGCAGTTTCCAACGGCACGACTGTGCACAACGTTTCTACCGGCTCTTAAAGCCTATCTCGATAATTTAAAGTCAAAGCTTATTCTCGGTATCATTATGCAGATAGTGTCATTATTTAGCATCTGACGGGTCTACCTGGGACTTTGGTGTAAAATATCGATAATTATCATAATAACATTCATTTTTCGCACAGTTGTAATGAGGATAAAATTATTCTCGCGGTGATTTGATCGCTCGTTTGCGTTATGAAGAGCAAGTTTCGTCAAACAGCTGTTGCTACATGAGAATCCAAATGATTAAAGGCTACGCGAAAATACTTTTACTTTGTTATATTTTATAGCCGGCAACTTCTATATATGAAATGCATAAAGTACATTCTTAGTTTCTTACATCTATCTCATTTTAATCTATGTAAATCAGCGATATGCTCTCTGAATGTGTGTATGCTCTAATGCTTTAATTGAGAAAGATTCTTTCTCAATTAAAAATCCTATGCTATTATAATATCGTGTATTTGCGAAAAAACGTTTTTGCAAACGAGGGTTGCGCCACTTTGTAATATAATTCAAAAGTATAAGATATTAAATATCTGAGATTTGTTTTCTTTTTCTTTAGCGCGTACATTGCCATAATTTTCACAATGTCTTTTACAATTTATAAATTAAGACTTGTATTTTAGAGATTGCCATAAATAACCATCTCTTTTATCATCACAGATATACTACTCTTTTTATGAATATTCTTTAGTTTAGAAAGTCGGTGTGTAAAAAAAATCTATTTTTAAATTTATCGAGAAATGCATTCTTAAAAATTAATATAACCTTTAGAAAGCATTCCTTGTATCTATATGAGAAATAGAAATTTATGAACAAACTTTTACTTGCAGATAATTCTAGTCACATTTGTCATGGCTATACTGACGGGAGTCTCGACGCAGAATTTCAGGCATTTCTTCACAGGATTTAATCCTTATATCCAGAGCGCAGTAATGAGAGATCCGAGATCGAATAGAGGTAAGTTATTTAAAGAATAGCGACAATAACGGTTAGATATTTTATTAACATAAGACTTAAATTTATAATATTAACATGAGAGACTTTTATATTATGTTTATCTTTTAAAATTATTACTGGATATATCATTGTTATTGTTTTATTACGAAATAAAGTTATAAATTGTCTAAATAAAGATTTCTTTTCTGGTGTAACTTTTCTGGTTTTCTGAGATAATCTTTGCACTTTTATAACTGCAGCTATGTACAATACATCAATTTGCATAATTTGAAGATGATTTGTCGCTATATTATTACTAGGACTGCACATTTGCTACGAAACAATTACGCTTTCCTTTTTGATTTGTGCGCTGTTATTAGATTTCTCGAGGTGCTCGTTGAAGTTTACGATATGCTTCGGAAGCGCTCGTTTTCCCTTGTATATCCTCTATGTTATCAAAAAGCTGAAAATCGTGCGATTACGATAATTTTTTTTTTTTGTTATTGTTTTCTTCTATTTGCATACGCCGTCAAGAAACACCAGCCTCGTTTTATTTGCAAAATAAACGTAGATATTTTGACACTGCTCCCTTAGAATTCCATAATCATTGGAAAGTTTTTCCTCGATGTAAAATATCTCTTGGAAACAAATTTTCTTTTACTAGGTTATCGAAAGACGAAATAAAATACAATTATAATTGCTGTTTCATATATTATCGCATTAATTTAAAAAGTTTTGGCACACACATTACGTTATATTTGTAAAAAACTAATAACTAAAAATTAGAATTATGCAATAATATATAACTTTCAGTATATAAAAATCTTATTTGCTCCAGATAATAATTATTTTTTCTTATTTTTATTTCAAATCATGTAAATCTCAATTTAATTTTGGAATTAATTTTGAAATAGTTAATATATGATAATGATTAAAATAAATTAAAATTATTATAAAATTATTGTAATCTTGAACATTTATTTGATAGATTTAATAATTTTAATTAGAAACAGATAAAATTAAGAGAAAGAATTACACGGTAATATTTTAGTTATTTATTAATTATTAAAGCTCTCATTACTTGTACCGTGTTCATTTATATAACATTTTGTGCAAGACCGACAATCTAGTACTAATTGTTTTTTTATGATGGTTATATTTGCTCGGTCGTAAAGATCCAAGATATAAAAGGAATGCTCTGGGTAAAGTGCACTGTCATATAATCAAACGATTGATTCCAATAGAGAAGGAGATCGAATTGAATTGTAGAGTTTTGCAGTTAATGCAGAACCTATACCTTGCCTAGACGGTATGGAACTTTTACCGGAACAGCCGAGACTAACTAGAAATTTACTTGTACACATGTACGCGTGTAACGGAAGGAAAGGCTAGTGTTTATGTATTGTGAGCATCGTGAATTGTGGTAAAATTTTTACAATGTAGTGCATCGACCGCTTGGTTTCTGTCAATTATACTCCTGTATTTGATATAATTTACAATTGATACATGGTAATACTTTTATAGAAAATATTGACGCGAATTCAATAATGTATTGTATTATAAAATGTGATTCATGAAAAAAGAATTTCATTTACGCTAAAATTTTTTCTGATATAATCAATTTACAATTATAAACATATAATTTAACATGGTGTTCCAAAATTATTGTAATATCATGTTGACGTTGCATTCTTCGATTTATAAGGTTCATTGAACTACACGTTATTTAAACGATGCATAAACACCAGTTGCACGAACAGGATATTCGATTCTTGCAACTAGTTTCAGTATTATCATGCGTATAATAGCATCGGAATGAGTGTCAAGTTCAAATTTAAGTATGATAAATAATGTGACATAAATACTACATGTCTGACGAAATGCTGAACAAGTAGTATAAGTCTAAGTCATACATAAATCACAATTTAAATCAGCCAACGCAAATGCTAACGTTTGCGATAGACATTCTAATAGAACATATTATTTTGCTGTGTCTATCTGTCCTATGATATTTCATGCTCTTTATCTAACTTATGCATTTTAAATTCTTGTAGTTAAACGTCAAAAATTTTGAAATTTGTAAATTATATCGCACTTTATAAACGATTAACGCTTCCGAACATCTATCTTGTGTTCATAATTCTTATTATGTCGAGGCTACCGCTGACAAAGAGTCTGCGATCATCGGGATAACATCAGAAGTCTACATCAGTCAAATAAATATTGTCCGTTTTCATACTGCTACACATTCATAACGATTACTCATTGCAGGCGCGGGTTAGCTCGTGTGTTTTATTACTACATCATTATAAATAAGTAGGAAAAGACTGACGAAAACTGGCGTTTGTTAGGTTTGTTATTTATGTAACGATCGCTAAAATAATTGTTTTAATAAATTTAAATGTATCTAGATAAAGATAATATCTCTCTATATATAATATTGTAGCAAATTGATTAATATAATACGCGAAGAAAACAACTTCCTGGTATTAGAAAGGATTTTCACCATTTCTGTATAGACAAATTCAACTTTCTTTTAATGCACCACGTAACAACGTGGTGCTACCTATTATTAAATGTGCTTTATTGAATAATATAAGACGTACAATAAATAAAAATAAAGTTGAAGTTTATTCACAAGATTTCTTTTGAAGCAGTTCCTTTTTAAAATTACTTTTAAATGTTGATTAAACTACTATGTGCCATTTATTTTTGTTAAAATAATAGTTTCCGTTAATTTTTGAAAATGTTAAATGAATAGAAAATAAGTGTATAATTAACACAAGCATGTTATAATTATTGATGAATATTATGATATTAAGATATCTTAATATATTATAATATATATGCAATTGTATTTATATATAATAAATAATATTTTATAATTACATGTTTCTAACAATAGTATAGTGTATATAAAAAAAGATATTTCTATTTTGTGAATACAAGTTTTTAATTAAGCTTTTATGAAGTTAATTGAAATGCTCTCGATATTTAATGTGTTAATGATACTGTTTATTTTCTGCTGTAACCAATCACGTATCAATGTATCAATGACCGTAAAACTAATCATAATCTTTGTAATTGATCCGAGAATTCAATTTTCTTCAATCTTGTCAAACAATTTTGATAAGAATCTAATAGATCCCGTATATCATTATCTATTGTATTATATAGAAGTAATATTTCTACGGATTATAAAGTTCACCAGAGACAAACATTTATAATAAGTATGCTAGTGTATTACAAAATTTTATTATAAATTGTTGATTGATAGTATATATTATTAAAACAATGGTTAACAATTTTCCAATGAAAATTATACTAAGAATGTCATGTATTTTTTTTTTCTCATATAATTCAGGATTGCTCTAAAATCTTAAAAACGTATTTATTGGCAGAAAATGCAACGGTGAAATAAAGCTTAGATTTTTTATACCATGACAAACAATCATGAGAACGATCACGGTTTCTACGAAAAAATTGTGAGAGTACGTTTAACGCATATGATTTTCTTTCCGTAGGCCCAATATTATTCCCAGCTGGACCGCCACCTAACTCAGCTGACACCAGTGGCGTCATCGTAGGTGCGAGCGGATATGGATTCGTGCCACCCACCGCAGGTAATTCGTTCACCAGGTTTTGAGAATCAAAAGATATTTGGAGGCATTTAAAAAAAAAAAGATATCGAGAAAGTTGAAAGGGATCGGTGCTGGGATACGAATCGGCGAGCCTTCATATGACCAATCCCTGCATGTAAGATAATTTAAAGAGCCGTCGAGGCGAAAGGATAATAGAATGAAAAAAAAAGGAGAGAGAGTATCTCTCGTCACGTAATGCCTCGTTCGGCTCTCTGCACCCAACTTATATATAAGCACTATTTATTTTTGTCATCTATAAAATAAATAGATGATACTCCCTCACTTTAATCCTATTTTAATTTTTTCTTAAAGTCCGTCGTGCATGTGCAACACTATAATTATTGTTTTACGAACCGTATGAAAAGTCACGTATGAAATCTAATACGTATATTAATATTCCAAAAATTCAATACGATATTAAATTGTGCAAATGTAATAATGCATTTTAATATGTCACGATTAAACTATTAAATTATTAATGTATCATCGCTTTTCATGTATCATGTCAAAATAACGAATGTGCAATTTTGTAAGTAGTTCTAAATTATTGCAATTTGAGAATTTAATTTGTTCCGAAAAATCAGGTTTCTTATTTTATTCTTGTAATTCTCTTTTAAATTATTTAAGCATAATGCTTACATTATGTTACATTGTGGCACAGAACATTTGCGCATTCGTGATTTTGGCATAAAGGAGACGATATTAAAACGATAAACGCGGTTTTTCTTTCGTTGTAAAAGAATTGCACGACTGTTCGAACAATCTTTATAGTTGTTAAGAATATTATAATATATAAATGCACTGTGTTACTTAATAAAGAAAGAACTAGCAAATGATCGTCGCAAAACTGACGTATACGCATAGTAATCGTTGTACAAATTTCGATCTCTTTCTTTATATAAGTATGCTATGTAACGACAAAAAAAAATGATTTATTAAAAAATTAAGATGACGTAATTTCGACCATCGTGTCGAATGCATACCATTGAGTTCAGATTGGCAAACCGCAGAAATTATTTTCCCATTATCTTTATCAATATATTTCCGCAAAGGTCGACTTTCTTAGTTCCCCCGACTTTTGATCCTTGAATCTCGGCAAGTACGTCATTTTGCGAGTGCGTTGATGATATCCCGTCGTTCAGTGTTCAAGAACGATAATCACTTCTTCTCCTTTTACATCTTCGAGAAACTGTACGTGGGGATAGCATTACAATAGATGGCTGCAATTGCGAGCATGTTAAGCTTTAATTTTCAACGTTTCGTTCGGCATTTTCATTCTATAATTTTCATTGAATTAGAAATAGAAAATCGCGATTTCGGGATCGCAAATCGCGACAGCTAGACGCAATACTAATATGTGGTACGTGGGTTCTTTAGCCGCTCTCTAGTAATCGTAGTGCACCCATCTCCGTCAGCATGCCAGAAATGCACACTAGCGGATAGATAACATAATATCATGAATCGCAGGTAAGTCTATAGATATATATTTTTTTCTTATAATTAGATTTCGTAAATGTTCAATGAACGTTTCCATTGACGTTATCTATAATTACATGACGATGAGAGTAAATTATTTTTTTTTAATAATGAAAACTTTCACCGGATCTTTATCTTATTAACCTTGTCAGTTACCTCCAACGAACCATTTACCGTCATCCGTTCGCTCGAAACGGGAACAAAGTGATATTAGATTCTATATTCACGAATATATTTGATTCAAGCTCGAACGTATTGTAGAATCATAGAACATAAATAGGTTTTCTTGCGTAATCGACTTCTCAATTTCCGCGACGTAATACATAGGCAGCGTGTCTCTTCCGCTAATTTAAGCGTACTCGCGGCTTTCATTTTTTCGCGCCGTCCTTCGCACCTGCTTTCGACCATTATCGAAATAGACTCATCAACAGGCATAACGAGAGACATCATGAGAGGAAGGAGGAGAAAAAAAGAACGATTGCCACGAGAGAAAAGGAACGTGAGGTGGAACTTTGTACTTCCTTCTTCCGCGAACGCAGATGGGTACCGGTTTTCTCGCGCGATGAATCTTCAGCCTTGGAATACACTTGGAGTGTCCGCGACGGTTCAGTGAAAGCGATTTCGACTCTATGTGGCCTCGTGTGTAGCTTAAACCCGTTTTACGCGTAACCTTACTCAAGTTACTCCATTGCGCGTAACAGGTGTTACGAGGTCGATAAAGCGACAAGATTGCCTTTTTAGTCAGCGACGCGTTATACTATATGCTGGTGGAGAGACAGAGATGGAAAAGCGAAGATCAATGCTCCCTTAGTCTCGTCTTTGACCCGACCGAATTAGACTTGACGGTCATACGCGGTCAAGTTCGATTAACTTATTTTATCATTTGCACGAATGCATCGTGTCTCTTCTCGTTTAATTCTAAGGAAAGACACGGAATTACAATATTAGATGAGAAAGGCAATTTTTTCATCATACTTTGATTTAACTAAATTTTTTTTTAACATAAGCGAAAGTCAAAAGATAGTTGACATATAGCATGCATAAAGATAAAGTATGTATCTTGTCGATCGGAGAAATTATATAACGTTCGTTCGTTTCATGCTATATCTCATTCAAACATTTCGCCAAAAAATGTTTATCGAATGACACAATGATTGCAAAAATCCATGATCCAATATTATATCAGTAATGATAAAATTATGTTATGTCCCTGCGGCGAGTGTGACAGATGTTATAACGTTTTCGAAAAGAACGGTGGAGACGATTTTAGTTACGGATTCGTTACCGGCTGTCTTGTGGAAAGATCAATATTATTCGGTAATGTCAGGTAGTCAAGTTCGTAATTATCGATCGACGAAAGGAGTGAGAACTCTTTCGATTGAGTAATATGTGCTTCTGCGAAATTCGATGCAAAAAACGCAGAAAGAACGTAACCGCGTAATGCGTGGGCAATGTTGTTGCAATCGGCTCGACGCAATAAAGCTTTATTCTCATAAGCCGACATATATTTCCGTCGGTAAATAATTGCCCAAATTTGACGAGGACTCCTCGTGATTTGACAAAAAACAAAGGTTCATAAATTACTTGTATTGAATATATTCCCCTTTTCGTTTTAAATATTTGTTGTCTCGCGCGAGATTAAATAAGAAAACAATATCAACTAAATATAATGTAATGCTGTATTATGCACACAGGTTTGTATAACTCTATCAAAGTTAACGAAGGGTATTGCTAACGGTATTAAAACTCACGTACGACGCAAAAGAAGTGAAGGCGAAGCAAATAAATTCCTCTGGATAGAGAAACACGAGCCGGATATCGAGCGAAGACCTGTACATCTTGCATTTTATAACACTTTGTACTCGTTAATACACGCAACTCGACGCGAGAGAGAAATCTTGGCAATCGGGCCGTGATTAATGTGGTAGCGCATTAAGGGCGAGAAACGTTAAGCCTGAAAGTAAGACCTGAGGTTGTAGTTAGGGTAGCAGCTTTATCGGGACAATTTTGAAGATTAACCAGCCCGTTAGCAGATAACGAGTGTAAAGTATAATTTAATTCTCTGGCAGGAGAAATAAAATCGCTGAGAAGCGTTGAGAGACGTTGAAACACGCGCTAATCGGATTGATAAAACCGAAGAAACGGAGCGGGATTGATGCAATTCGCGTGCGAGCGACTTTCCTTCATGAATAATTTCTGCAATCATTTTCATTTTTGAAACTCAAGAGATATATCGCGATAAAAGGAAGAGCGTGCGAATAATGTTTGTCTACGTTTGCCAATTACGCATAATTTTATCTCATGCCGACAACGAGCCACTCTGTAAATCTTGCGCGATTAAACACATATAAAACGAAAGATGATAACGTTCCGGATCAAACGACTATTCGTTCCCTTAATAGTCATTAAACCCGACGATCTGCATTTAATTACGCAACACGCAAAAACTGATGACCCCTGCGGACGTCCTTGACGGAAATTTATCTGGGGTTGAAAGGAGGAGGGCGCGTGAAAAACGAATTTTCTCCAAAACTCGTCGTCGGTATTCCCTGTGGGAACAAACTCTCGTAACTTAACGATATCTCTGTTAAATACTTTTTCACGGGACATTAATTTAGAACTTGGATGAAAAGACGTCGTACGACTGTGTAAAAAAGTTTTATAGCGTATACTCGATATAAAAGCAATGATTTAGTACATTTGACCTTATTTTAGTTGCAAACAATGTCGATATTATACTGGTCGTACAACATATTATTTATTTTAAGAACTGCAAGTTATTTGCAAGATATTTATCACTTTACCATCGATTATATTCATCATTATGTATTGAATAAATTAATTGTACTTTATAGAGCATTGCAATTTTTATAGAGCATATATTCCAATGTCTCTGGATAATAAATGTTATATTAAATCTAACGTTTAATACGTAAAATTTTGTAATTTGCATAACGTTGTACATACAATGTTTTAATATAAAATCAACGACAATTTCTAAATATCAGCGATACGACGAGATAGCAAAATACACGCTTTGATCGCGCAATTCATTTTTAAGTCGAGTTCACTCACCGCCATTTACCGACGATTATTTCTGAACACTAGTATTCGTCGTTAGGATGTTTAAATTGACTTTAATCAGAACTGGCAGATTCTTTTTGATTCTCTAATAGCTTCCATTCGAATCCCTCGTTCGTTTCACGATCGGCTTTATTATCGATGCTGCGTACGATTTTGCTAACGCACACGTGTGCTACATATGAAAGTGAGAGAGAATTGAGGAAGCATTAGGGGACTGGAAAATCGAGCACCTACTAATCAAAGGGTAGAAACGAAAGGGATGGGGTCAGTGCCGCCATGACGGGTGGCGAGACAAGGTGACAAGGGTCTTATAATTAGTAGCTTTGAAGTGGTATCACCCCTTGCTACTCATTAGAGACGTTCAAATGCTCTGGGCATTAACACTCCGAACGAGGCTTTTGGCGACAGCGATCATAGATGAAAATCATACTGTTGAATGAATCTCGCACTGATAAATTTAAGAGCTCTCAACGATAGCAAGTGGTCGCGCGAGAATATCGAAAGATAAAGGAAATGAGAAAAACGCTAGAGAAAAAGAGGCAGAAAGAGATAATTAGAATTTGATTGCGCAAGGAAAATCAAGAAAGTTTAAAAGCGATTTTACCGCGACGATGACAAAGAATCTGACGGAATCTGCTGTAAGCATCCCGAGCGCGAAAGTGCAAGCAGTTGGAAAATTAAACGTTAATCTTTTCGTTGTTTCCTTGCAGTTTTGCAAACGGAATAATTAAGAAATGGACAGATCAAAATAATGTTTCTTTGAATCTATATCGTTCTGGCATAGCTTAAACATAATTTGCAAATCTTTTAATATACGATATATGAAATATATCCGCGCGATAAATTTATAAGGAATAAATTTTATTTATAAATATTTCCAAAAATTTATTTTTAAAATATTTCTCTATAATTGATTATTCTATTATCAAATATAATTTTGATATTTTCAAATATCATTTTGATATCATTCTAATATCAATCCAAATGCTTAAAAATTATCAAGAATCGAATTTTCATTTATATGTTGCAGGTTACTTCACTTATTTCTACTTCTAAACATCGAACTTTGTATCAAAAAGATCACAACTTACGGAAGATCAAGATTTCGAACAACATGGGCTCGCAGATTCCAGTTGAAAAAAATTGTGGTAAACTTATAGAACAGTGTTACGCGATGATATGTGACTATTGAAAGAAGGACGAGTCTAAAATAATGTTTTAATAATAGCTCTTTTTATTCATAATTCGAGGTATGAGAATATTTATATTTTCCGTTAACTTTGCTGGATTATACAATATAAAGTTCTCAAAATAAGAAAAACTATTAGTGCAATACAAATAGAATAATGTAAATGTGTCAGGATGCGATAAAATAAATTTAGAAAGAAAAATAGCCCCTTCTCAAAGCATAATGAATAATATATAAAATATTAATGCAAAAAAAAAAAAAAACTTTTACGAAAGAGAATACAGTAAATGAAATCCATATTTTATTATCTCTTTAATTAAAGATTATTTAAAATATCAATCTGTCATTAATATTAAAATTGATATTACGTTTTCTACTTGATCTTGATATCTAACGCCACGATAATCCCGTATACGGCAACAAGAACGTCCGTTATCTACATATATTGAAGTCGACGAAAGTACAAGCTGTATTTTGCGGTGCATTATATTACGGGTACTCGCGCCTTTGCGTGGCAGTAACGTTAAGGCATGTACAATTAATAGCGACAGAAAGCATTGTGTACGACAGTGCAATCCTAGAACAAAGAGAGCGAGACTGAGTTGCGATCCGCTCCGGTATTACGTCAAGATATCCGCTTATAAAAACGAGATCGGTAAATATAAGCTGGTCCGCGCTCCGTTGAAATTATAAAATCGTTAAAACCGGTGATATGTTTTGCCGATTGGTAAGTTATTTATTGCGACTGCAATGGCGATTTAATTAAGTATAGATAGCCTTTTTCGCGGGCGAATAGTCGTAATACGATCCCAAGATAGATCTGTATTCAAAATGTTACTGCCGTGCAACACGATGCAGTTTGGTAAGTAATACGTAACGCTATATGTAAATATGGTATACATTACGATAAAAGAGAAATGGACAGAAGCCATGAATCTCAATAAAAGTGTTGCCGATGCTTTCGTTTCCGTGTAATCTAATCGCAATTTTTTCTCAACGCGAGATATGTACGTTCTACGTTACGCTTATTGCTTATTTCGGCTTCTCGGTTAATTTAATCTGTATTCGTCAGTTTTAATCGCGCGGTACACGCTGGCAAAAAATATATAAATTCGCAGCTTCAATGATCCATGGCGCCGAAAACAACTGCATTCCAGATATAATTAATTCGCATCTACGTAATTTTTGCAAACACATGAATATGGCCGATCTTAGAAGATTTTTGTAAGAATTTTTGTAAAAAAACATGTAAATATATTATATGTAATCTATAAGAATGAAATAAAAAAGTGGCTACCTATATATCGTGTTCGTTTTATTATACCCTTTATTACAATGAAAAATTTTAGATAGGCATTTTGTAAAATAAATTAGAATGTAAAAATAGATTTAAAAGTACTTGACTTAAATTTATGTATATTATTCATTAAAAGTTTGTCAATCGCAATAAATTTTTATTGCAGATAAGTATTAATAATTGTTTTGCGCGAAGAATCTAGATATTCCGAGACAGCGCAAACCTTTTAGTTTCTCAAGCATATCTTGTTCAAGAATGAAATTTGCCAATAAAATGACAAACACGATAGACAGCCCTCTTATCCGCGACGAAATCTGTGGTGCTCGACGCTCGCACGACGACGATAATTACTATCGGCCGCTGTATTACTCGCGCTCGCGTGTATTAGTAATTACGAAAGTTTCCTGCAACTATTTAAACACTCTCTCGGAATATTCAAACACATATATCTTCAGCTATACGTAGACTCTCGCTCGATCTTTGCGGATGGAGAAACTGTGTCTTACAATATATAACGAAAGTCTAGTCTACTTTCTGTGTCGTGCATTAATAACCTCGATAAGAGCAAATATTAATCTGAGCAGTTACAAGCAAAATGGATATAAAGAAAGATAGAAATAAGTGGAACTATTTCTATTCACAATTAAAGTTAAAATAAATTGTCAACTAAAAATAATTATCCGTTATGTAAAATAAAATGGTCTAACAATAAGAATAATTTGTTCTGTATAATTATTTGCAATCTGATATCTCGAAATTGCAAAGCAGGCAGTTGTAAATATTCAAATTTTAGATTCTTTGAAATAGAAACGGCTCATTATCATTATAAAAGTTCCAAAAATTTCCATTTAAATAAAGCTTTAAAACTTTCTATCTGTGATCTTCCAACAGCTTCTAAATCAATTTTGTTTTAATTGTAATATAGTTTTAATCGTGTATTATACAAATTAGATGAACAATATTATTTAAATTGATAATAATTAGCTATTCAACACTTAGGACAATAATTATTGAAGGATGTAATTAAAAATATTTTGCATTAATTTTCCATTTAAACACATTTATCCATTATCCACCGCAATTCAACGTATCAGCACGTACAGCCACTTAATAAGCGTATTTTCACGCACGATCTGTTAATTAGTCCTAAGTGAAAATATTTCAAAGCAAATGAGGCAAGATATTGACGTGAGATAATCGCGTATATAGGAATCGTATAAAAATACTGCTAATTATTCATGCAGCTGATTCTCGATAAGAACAATATTTACAGTTGGCTTAAAAAAATTACGACACGCCGTCGCTATAATCTCTCTCGTAAAATCGATAGAATTTTCCGTTTAAGGTTCGCTCGAGATTCGTCATAGGACATTACAACATCGGGCGCGAGATTTGATTGCATGATTCGTGTAAGATGTATCGTATATCCGCGTAAAAAGATAAGGATCCGGTGGAGATCCACTGAGAGCGCTTATTCATTCTAGAGCTAACTAACTGTAACCATGTGTTAAGCGGCATAAAGAAGATTTGAAAGTATGTAGAAAACATTAATATACTGCTTGACTCGCCGTAGAGCAAAATCACCGCTAATTCTAAACGGAAAAATATTAATTTTACGAGTAAGGAAATATTTTATAGAAATAACGATTTTACAGTAATTGTATCGAATATAGAAATTGCATATTTTAGCGCAGAAAGATGTAGTCAATATGATGTGCTTAATATCGTAAAATAAAAGAATTTTAACTAAGATATTTTTAAGATTTTTAAGATAATTATTATTTTATATATTCTATTTATATCAAAAATAAGAATTGTATGTTTTATATATTATATATAAGCAAGATGTTTGCAGCATCTTGTGTGTTATTCTTGTTAGAAATCTTCAAAATTAATATATGCTCAATATATGTTCTATCAAAATTAATACATATATTACTTTGTGATCTCATGAAAAAACGCAGGGCGATAATAAAATATTTAATTAATATTTATGAAGCGGTTATTCTTTCTAATTTACACGAAGTGCTTCGCGTTAAAAGATGCAGATCATTAATTTTGCGTGCGCGGAGAACGAAGATGAAATTGGGCGCACGGTGCAGGGAAAGTCTCCTTCAAAGTGAAGACGTCTTATGACACTTATGAGGATTTTTTTATCTCGTTCGTGTCGCGTTGCAAAGACGTCGTTTCCGTTGGTTCGTACAAATCGGTGCCACTTTCCGCTTCCGTGGCGAGGAAACGTCGTGCTTGCGCGTCACTTTTACCTCTCCTCGAGAGAGTATCGGGCACTTCCAGTCTACCGAACAAATGTTCAATCGATTATCAAGCAAGCGTCGCCATTGCAGCCTCTCGCCTGCATCGTATTTATTGAGTAGCTGTCACGGCAAATTTCTAAAGACTCTATAGATCCGCGTTTCACTCAACTGATGATATGAAATATTTCATAACATACAATTATCTCTCTTGGTCTGATTTTTCCTCTGTGTTCGACATGGATGATCCTACCGTTACCCCCGGTATAGCTCTCAAGTTCATTAAAGTATTCAAATCTTCTTATCCGGCAGATGCCATCGTTAAGATGAAGATATTAGCGAGGAGGTAAAATTTTTATTATGTTTATATATTTAATTTCAATATAAATCACATTTTACTTACTAAACAAATTAATAAATACATTTTAGACGATATCTATTATTAATCAACTTGTAATTAAAATTCGATGTGCGAAAAGATAGGTAAAGATTCGATGGAAGCCAACAATTAAATAAAAAAATAATAATAGCGATCAAGAATAAGATAAAACATTTCGGTTCGCAAAGAATTTGACGAAGATTATTTGATCAAAATTTTTCTGCCAGATAGTACGCCAATTAATATCCGACCGAGAGGAGAACGATTCTAAAGGTGGAGAGCGACGTGCTTTCAACGTGCTTTGATTTTACATCGGTTCCGGCGGGATTGACCATGGAAAAAAATATTTTGAGGCCTCTATTTCTCTATTCTGTCAATTACTATCTCTTTTGCTTCCATTTTATTTAAAAATATTAATATAATAAATATATAATAATTATCTCTCTTCTCCTTTGACCTATCCGGCATGGGTGACCCCAATGGTAATTATTAGCGTTTTCGAGTGAAGCAAGTTTGATCGCTTTAAGAGCGATTAAACCCAATTTATCATGAATATGTTTGACCAATGTTTGATCAAAAATAGATTTTGAAAAAATCTGATTAATATAAATAATATAAAGTATATTCTTCGTTTTTGACTATCTTATTTGCTATTTTATCTTTAAAACACAAGATTCTTTGTCCTGATTAATCAATCAAACGCTTACTTGAAGTATTTTATTAATTAATCTATAATTCAAGTATTCCTAACAACTCAAGACGAAATATATGACGTCATTAATCGGTCTCAGAACAATCAAACTTGCTTCATTCGAAAACGCTATACGTTACCGCTGACATAGTTCTCAGGTTCGTTAGAGCACTCAAACTTCCTTATCCGGCAAATGCCTTCGTTAAGGTGAAGATACCGTCGAGGAGGAAAAATTTTTATTTTAATGTTTTGTAATAGATTTTGTAATAAATAGGTTTTACAAATTTGTAAAATAAAAAATATACTACACGAAGAATTATATAAAATGTATATAACATATAATTACAAATTATATATAATGTATAATTACAAAATATATAAGAAAAGATTTAAAAATATAAAAATATAAAATTACAAAATGTAGTACAAAATATATATTATAATTAATTCTATATATTTAATATAGAATTATATTATTCTATTATTATTATAATAGAATTATATTATTATATTATTATTTAATTATATATTTAATATTACAAATATGTATTATAAAATATAATAACATAAAGATTAATATAAAATATAATTTAAAATGTAATACAAAATATAATTTATTACACGAAAATGACCGAAATATTCATATAATGCAGAATTTACTAGAAATTTTGAAATCAGAAACAGTTGATAAGCAATGATTAATGCAATATTTATGATTAATGATCAATATGCAATTATAAAGCTTATTAAGTTTTATATAATGTAAACAATTATGACCAAAAGGGTCGTTAATAAAAAGTTATCGATCGTTTTTCATTTAAGAAGAAACAAGTACTTAGACTACTGACGCATTTTTCAAAGAAAATATTCGAGAAAATAGACGAAGCTTCGATGTAAATCAATGATTAAATTAAATAAACCGCGATTTAAAATTTGCGAAAAAACGCGACAAACAATTAAATCGAAGATAGCTGTAACTCGCGATTCTAATGTACATGCAATCGGAGGAACGATATAATTATTGAATGCTTAAACGAAAATCTTTCGACGGGCATTTGGAGTGTCTTTTATAATTCCGTCTGTAATATAGGACATTTGTGAATATAAAACATAATGCCCAATTTATTTTCAAATGCGTGATTTTATACTAATTTCACGATTGAGAATAAGATGTATGTACCGTTCCGCGGAAGATTAACTAAACAGGATTAACTAAAACTATATAAGTCTTAAAGTATCGTTATAAAAAAAATCGCGCGTTATCGCCGCATTCAGTAGAGGATAACTGGCTCAACGATTTGACCAGATCAAGGTCCCTCTGCCAGATAATACGCGGGTTAATATCCGACAAGGATAAGAACAATCCTAAAGATGGAGAACGATCAATTTCTTGTTTTTAAATCGGATCTCGCAACATCAATCGGGAGGGGTAGATTTTTTATTTTGGTTTTTTATTTAGAGTTCTGAGTAGCACCCCACGAAATATGAAAAAAACTGTTAACATTTTTATGCTAAAACCAATATTGTAAGAAATATTGCGATTTTTTAGTATTTTTATTATCATTTATAAAAATTAAATAGCATATTTTATTATATTTTGTATAACTTACACATTTTCTCTTAAAAAGGCATGTTAAATTGATACCCGCAAGTATTGTTACCTCTCTCCGCGATGCTGATTAGTTACCTCGACATTGCGCTGTAGATAATTTTATGCAATATCCGTCTTTTTGTCGTAGAAAATAATTCCATAATATTTCCCACGTGATTGTCCCACGTTTTTATATCGCCGCGATATGAAAAGTCGATCGAGTCTGACAACAAGAGTCGCGTAGATCCTATCCAAACCGTAAGCAGCATTTTGCAAGCAAAATGATAAAAAATAAGTCAATGTTGAAATTGCACGGTACTATCAATTCTGTAAGCTTGCCAAGACTTTGGACACTAATATCAGAATGTCGATAGTTCTTTCTCTTTCGCGATATTCTCTCAGATGGCTGACTGCCAGATTTAAAAGTACACATTTATGAGACTTTCCGAAAGGATTATGAGCAAAATAAATATTTAAGAAATAAATAATATGCAAAACTATAATTTGAAAATAAGTAAAATAATATTTAATAATACGTTGAATACACATTCGTGAGATAGTTATTGACTCTCAGCTTCTGTGTAGCTTCTGCGATCACCGGCAATATCCAATTTAAAAATTCTTAGACGGCAAGAAATTTAAAATTCATTCGGCCTTTAACATATTAAGCTTTTAATATTTTTATCAATTATTATAATTTATTGCAATTTTTTACCAAAAACAAATCGCACACATACATCCATAATAATTAAATGAAATATATTAATTGATCATTATCTCTGTAGTATATTTATATTTATATATTCGTTTTAGTTAATATAATTTATTTTAATAATAACAAAATCATTAAATTTAAATTTAAATCTAATGTCTTATAGCTTAGATCAGAACCCAAGCGTCATGAGTGAAAGTACACTATGTAGTACTTATCATCAAAGCGAGGTATTGATCCACGCAAATACAAGATTTCTGCCTGCTTGTCAATAGGTGACACTTGCTGTTGTATGACACACATAAAATTTTAAATAATTCTAATAAATAAAAAGAAAATGTCAGAAATATTATATGACTGCTATATAAAAATTAAGATTTATTGGCTTAATAAAAATAATAATTTATAATGAACATAAATAGTAAATTATATATTTTATTACACAACTATTTATAGATATTTTTAAAATTAATTAATTACAGATTTTTATGAAAGAAACAATTTATATATTAAAATTTTATAAATTATGTAATATAATACGCTCATATATATATACTTGCTCACATTTTTTTTATATATACATCGAGAAGAAGATTGAAGCTTATTATGAGAGAAGACCACTAGTTGTGAAGACCACGCGGTTAGGTCGACGACATGAAATCACGTTAACAGGTGAAACAACGAAGCCCATCTCGAGTTAGGCAGATAGTTCGAGGGTCGGTGGTTTTAAGTCCTTGACAGGATTACGCTAATTTTAGAAAATTTTCACGTGGCGGAAGTTTCTAGTGCACTTATAGTTAGTTACGTCGTTGCTAAACCCTTGTTGTGGTCCATAACTGCATCATTATTGTATCTCAGACGAATTTGTGCTAAATTGTTTCTAAATAAAACTTGTTGTAAATTAAATTAAAGTAGTTATCAAGTATAATTACAATACTTTTCTACAGTTGCAAAATACATGGAATTTTATGAAAGCTTCAATCTTTAGAAACCTTATCTCAATTTATGTGAAATCTAATTTAAATCTAAAGCACGATACATCAATGGTCAATCAACGATGCGCCGCTTTTTTGGTATCGCTATAACGTGTTAGGTAGTTTATTTTATATTTCACAACATCGTTTATCCAGGCACGAACATGGGTATAAGATTCTTATCGTGTTTATTCAGGGTGTATGTATTCTTGCCTCCGCAAGGCTGCGAAAATAGAGATTTAGTTCTTTCTTCTTTTTTCGCGTCGCGCTTTTTTCGATGTCTCTGCCACCGATCTTTACAGAAGATCGAGTATTTACGGGGCATGGGAGTATCCCGTTGAAGGATTTTAAAAGGGTTCGTTGTTCGACGATATCCATGTATCGATCCCGAATTTCGTTCCTTAGATAAAAACTCGCATGTCTAATAACATACCGGTATAAATATCATCGCTAATATACATATGTATATGCGTATAATGCTATAATATAAATTTCCCAAAATATTAAGATATTATTATGATTATTATGAAGATTATTATGAATTATTAAGAAATTATGAACAATATAGCAAATAAGTACATTCTCAGATTGCGTTTTCTATCATGAATTAAATATCACATTTACCAGATTACGCGGCAAGAAGAAAAATTATAAATTTATTATACACGTTATACTAAATTAAACTATATGAGTGTATTGGAGATAAAATATTAAATATATATATATATATATATTGTATTATCAAAGCAATATAATTTTAAAATTATGTGTGATTATTAAAATATTGTATATAAAATAAATAAAAAATCTTATTTTAAAAGTGTAAAAAGTAAAATAAAAAAGAACAATAATAAATTATTATATACATTATTCTCTCTCTCTCTCTCTCTCTCTCTCTCTCTCTCTCTCTCCCCAAATTTCTTACAAAAATAATCCGCTTATTTATTAAATTTTAATTTCGACGTTACTGCAATTCATGTCTCGTATTATTTCCATCGGGAATATAAAATTAGTTACAATGCGTGCTCATATCATGTATAATGCAAATATTTTGCAGCACTTTACAGATTCTTAATAATGAGATTGTACACATATAAACAGACGACTTTACATAGATTGAAGAGAGAAACACTTGACGTTGATTCAACTACATAATGAAATTTTGTATGCAATCTAGCTTAATAGAATATTCAGAAAGTCAACTCGTTTGAAGAAACACGAAGGTATATAAGCGAGTTTTATCTTTATATGTAAAAATCCTTCCAGAAATGAAAGAAATATACGATAGCGCGCTATCGCGCTAAGACTCATCTTTTGTCGATGATTAGTATATTAAAGAAAAGATTTTCTTTGAATATTGAGAGAAAAATATGATACGCAATATTCAGGAAAAATTTTTCTTTATTCACGAGATTATTTTGAATTGACAATTGTTAACCCAAACACGTTGAAACGCGCTGTTTCTTTTAAATTTTCGTATTAATTATTATAAAAACAAAATATTATGAAAAGAATAAATACAATAGATTTTAGAATAATCAAATAACAATGAAAAAAAATAATCGATTTTTATTCTCCATAACATGTAATTTTCATTAAAAATTGCTTTCTGTCAGTATCAGTCATTTCGAAAAGAGGAATATGGCATTTCTTCGTTAGATGCTCCGCGTAAAGAGATCTTTTTGAGTATGAGGGCTCATGGAATGGCGTAATAAACTTTTATTCGTGAACTCATTCGACGAAGCACTCGTAAAATAGTAATTTCCGTATAGCGTCTTAACGTGGTGTCCATTTTTTTCGTGAAACTGTAAGGGTACCGAGTATTTGCATTTAACATCGCTACACGCACGCATTACATTTTATACGCAATAGTAGTTTCTTCTTGTTTGCAAACACTGGTGGAGAGATATGCTACTGCAGTGTTTCTGTACTCGGCGATAAATTACGTTTCACGAATAAAACTGCAGAAATCTATGATACTCGCAACGCTTGTGCTGCGATGCATGAGACTCGCTTCATGAAAACTTCTTTCATCGTTCCTGCACATGCAATCGATATAAACAGCGAGGAAACACGATTACTGCGGTATTTTCTGTCTTTTTCATCCTTTATTTGTAAGATAAATGAAAAAAAATAATTGAATAAATAAGTAAAAAAAAAAACAAAACTCTAAAACTGCTTAAATGCAATATTATGATACAAATATAATACAATATTTACAGCGATTTTCGATTATTATAATTAAAAAGTTATCATTTTGCGATATATCACACAATTAAAAAATCTATAATCTTTTATTTATGAAATCGATATTTTCGCTGCTACCGAATTGCTGTTGCAGAAAAGAATCTGCCATATACCGCGACGATATATCACGTCTACTAATTTACGATTGGCCTTCACGTCACACCGATGTTACATCGATCGAGGGAAAAAATTTACGATGGCAATTAGCGCGGCAATGTCTTGCAAGCAGTTAGCTGATTTTTATTAGCCATTATCATAGTTCCCTGCAACGTAGCCCCGCGTTCCTCCCCTTCGTCGCCGACGAATTTTTACTGCCAACGGTGTCCACGTATTACGTCCTTCCTGCGTTTTTACGACGGCACGTGCGGCAAGACACCGCTGCGGTTCCACGCGAAAAAAGGGTGGTACCTGCGCGCGGGGCGAAACAATTAGTCGTAAATGTTCTCGGAACATCGTATTACGAGGAGATATGGTGCGGCGGCTTTTATCGCTGATGCATCGTTTCGTTTTGATGGGACGCGCGCAGGCAGTCTCGTTTCACGCAAGAAAGAAAATTACGGATGTGCCGAAATAACACGTGAACAGAACCACCCGTATATGTCGTATCTATAGTTTCATCCAAGAATCGTGCAACGACAGCGGCACATATAGCCCAATAAATATCTGCGTGGTAATTTGGTTTCTGAGATCTTATAAAGGACTGTAATCTTCTCTATAAATACTAGTATAATATATATATAAAAGGAGAAGATCATAATCTAATTAAATAAATGATTTGTCATTCAAAAATTATTTTGTGAAGTCAAACGTAAAATTACTTCGATTTTTTAGAAATTTATTCAAATTGAAATTTTCCATCCACAGATATACGATAAATATAATGATAATAGCAATATAATATTTATTTCGTTATAAATATATATTTCA
Organism: Polyergus mexicanus; assembly: GCF_030449975.1. Classification (NCBI taxonomy): domain Eukaryota; kingdom Metazoa; phylum Arthropoda; class Insecta; order Hymenoptera; family Formicidae; genus Polyergus; species Polyergus mexicanus. The sequence goes on from NW_027223336.1 coordinate 6,602,779, forward strand.
GAAAGAAATCAGTTTCGTGTGTATGTACGTTGCGGGAAATTTTCCTTATTTGTTCGTAAATTCAGCTTGTCATTCAAGTGATTGGACGGCAGAGAGGGGCTTCGAGAGATGCGAAAATAATTTCTCTCCAGACGGTCGTTACGCTGTCGTTAACCCATTAACGCATCGATCAAAGTCGAACAAAGAACGACGAATGTTATGTCGACCGCGATGCTGCATCGCACGACACGGGACGATCAATTTTTGATTTACATCTTGCCTTTTTTTATTATTCGATTTAGGAGAGGAAGAGAAGGCCCGCAAAAACAAACAGCTATTGTAAAACTCGTCTATCGTAAAGATATCGTGGATAAAACGCTATTGCTGTATTTCCAGTTTATATGCACACAGTATTGTGCGGGAGAAATAAAGAACTTTGTATTGTTCGTTAGAATGCATATAACAATATATTTAAAAAGAAAAAAAAACAAGATGCTTTTGCCACAATTTTGTTTTATCCATGTAATCTCTACTGATCTTTATATTACCGAAGAAACTTTCTTATTTTCGCGATGGTAAATTTTTACATAAAATTTTTCCGCTTTATAAAATAACTTTTCATATATCTCTATGTATATGTGAAATAAATTCTCACACACAGACACATGAATCTCATTTGACATATACAACATAAATCGTATCGTGTATACTCTGTTTGAGAGTCGGCGATCGCTTGTTGCCAAAGATATTAATAAATCGTTCTCCCTGGGGATGTATTTTCTTTCATTTTCCGGCCTCCTCCGGCGAAGAGATGTTATTATTGTTTGTCTTTATACGGGGAAAGTCCCGATACTACGGTGAACAGGAAGAGGGAAGCATTTCCCTAGGAGTCGCGAGAGCAATTACTCTCAAAGTTTTCCTGACCGTAACACAAGGCGGTGACGCGATTTACGGTTTCGTAAGGCAGTGTAATAACCTATCTAAGCCTTCTCCCGTCCTAATCCCGAGTTACGAGCACCCGGGAACGATTTAGTCAATCGTACCGTCATAATGATATCGTAATATCGCGTTTCGCCACGACGAGGAGCGTCGCGAGATACGATGTTAAGCTAATAATAAATGAGTTTGTTGTTCGAACCACTCCCGTAATCGCTTTTGTCCATTTATACCGGTGTAACGATGAGTTAAGGGCCGCTTCTGCTTTGAAATGAAGACTTTGCCTGTTTAAATTGCGACATTAAATGCGTACCTCGCAAATCGTATAAAATTACTACGCTTTAATCTTTATTAAGTAGAATGTTTTGATAAGATTTAAACTTAAATATGTTTTTAATTACTTTATATATACTATGTTCTTAATAAAACAAAAGTTTAATACAAATATTGCTAATTTTGTTATCAATAAAAGAAGCTATAATGTATAATGGCCGGAGTAATTGAAGATGGAAGTAAGACGACCGTTTATTTGATGAAATTAAAGAGAGAGAGAGAGAGAGAAATTTAGTTTTACACAAAATAATTTAATATAGCATATACAGAAAATAATGAGTTGCAAATATATATTCAACATCCGTTAATGCCTAATTTATTAAAAACATTATAAACATTATAAACTTATGAATATCATAGATTAAAATCGCGGTGTCTCTCGTTATCATATCTTGAAAAATCAGAGATCGTAAACGGTCTTCATATTTCCTGTTATAATCCTTATAAGACAAGCCATAAAAATAATTATTGCTTGTCGCGCGACACGGTAAGGAGCTCTCTCGTTCATGGTGCCGTCGTTAACGTCAACCCCCGCAGCGAGTGCGCGTAAGAGCGCGCGAGCTCCCGTAAAAAACGGTCGGCAAGGGGGCGAGAACGTCATTTCAACGTTTCATTTTGTTGCGCGGGAGATTAACGATTCGGAAAGATAATTCATACGTTCGACTGGTTCGACGCAAAAAGCGCTTCGTGCCGTGGCCCGTCTAAAACGACCCGATATCAATTCGCTTGCAACCCTCACTTGATCCGTCTTTCTCTCCCGTTCGTCTCTTCCGTCATGGAATCGGAAGAGCAACAAGGTCGATCGAAAGGAAGAGAAAGAGAGAGAAAGAGAAACAGGAATAAAACGGGACATTCCCTGTACCGAACAAACGGTGTTGAATATGGGAAAAAAGATGAGCAAACTTAATTCGCGAGACAAATGGCAGCGCGTGGATTTACGATTGAAATTGTCTCGGAATCCCAGGCGAGTCCGGAAGTAATCCCTGTGTGCTGGCGCACACAGTCGATGAGTCGATCGTAACGACAGAAAGGCGCGATTGCATCGAGATGCAATGGATCATTTCTCTCTTTATTGGAATATCCCTTCGGAGACATTTGTAAAAATGATTATTTTATTTTATTTTATTTTTTTTTTTCAACTGACTTCTCGCAACGGAAAAATATTGCCGGACAAGAAATTGATCGCGATTATGGTTTACGATAAGTCTTGGCTACGTTATACATATGATATGCGAGAGATTGCGTTTTGATAAAAGTTTTTTTCAATAAAGCACTTTTATTAATTCTATTAATTGTTTTACCATTATATATATATTTTTTTTTCCATTCTTCTGGTCAGTTAGACCTATCTTTTGTTGCTCCTGGCCATTTTCTGGATTAGAAATCTCTAATCAGAGATCGAAAAAGGAGATACATACTCCTTTTATCGATTATTTATTGTTGCCGGCAGATGAGCGTAAACATTTCACGCTAAGTTAACGATCGTGCGATTGTACGATCGTTCGTTAGATGTTCATAACTTTATTTTAACTGAGACAAAGCCAAGTTATCGATCAAAATTTTGATTAAAAAATTATGATAAATATATAAATTTGATTAAAATTGATATATTAATATATAATTTAAATAATAATATATATATTATAATAAAATAATATTGATTGACATAACATTCGTGCCATTTATTATCATTTTACAGATAATTTAATTGATTGATTATTTGGTTTTATATCAGTTAAAACAAAGTTTAAGAACAATATATAGAAACAAATTCTACGATATGGATGAGCTATACGAAATCAGAATAAAATCGGTGCGCGTTATAAGAATAAATTACCATCACACGTATAATTATAAAATTGCTAGCGTTCTTTATTCGATAAATTTACAAATTGAAAACATATATTTTCTATAATCTTTCTTCTTTAATTTAGACTTTAATTTACTTTTGAAATAAATGCAATGCATATCAAAAAACTAATTAAAAATTCAACTTGATCTATTTTAGCTCATCCATTTAAAAATAACGGATTTATCTACAATCTATAATCTACAATCTACATCTACAGTCTCTACAAATCCGTTACTTTAAAGTTAAATAAAAGTTTGTCACTCACCGGCACTGATGCGCAACAGCGGAGTTGTTGGACTTGAGGCTACGTTGTCTGTAACATACAAATGTAATATTCAAATTATAACAACGCCCAAAATATAATTAATATTTTAAAAAATTATTATTTTACATATCAAATTTTATATCCGATGCTTATGATAATAATTTTATAAATTTAAAAAGAATGATTTTTTCTAATAATAAAAACATTTATCGGATTTAAAAGTAAAAGTCTTTCTTTCTAATTTTCTCTTGTTTAATTCATTCAAATAATGAGATCGAATTAATGCGCGTACGCGATTTTTACTAAAGAAAATATAAATAATAAATATTCACCCTTGGGTCGCTCCGCCGGTGCAGGATGCCTCTCCTAGGCCTCTTCCTCCTCTCAGAATGTCAGAGTCGCTACGTTGATCTGTAACATACAAATAGAAGATTCAAATTGTAGTAACGCTCAAAATAATTAATATTTCAAAAAATTTATTATACGCATTGAATTTTATATTTGATATAATAATAAGTAGATAAATAAAGTAATTTTATAAATTTTGAGAAAAAAAACACTAATAACTCTAATAATTTCAAATAAAGCCATAATCTAAAAGTAGAAACTTTTACAAAATTATAGCTTTAATATAAAATCTTTTTCTCTAATTCTCTCTTGTTTAAATCATATAAATAAAAAATGAAATTGCAGTCACGCGATTAATTGCTTAATTTAAATTGCACCTATGCAATTAATAAGTAATTAATATACAAATAACAATTTACTTACCACAGGGTTGCTCCACCGATGCCCGATGCCTCTCCTAGGCCTCCTCCTCCTCTCAGGTTGATTTACACACGCGATACTTAAACGGCACTCCCGCACTTTTATTAAAAGATTACTTCCGCACTTGTACGCGCGATACTTTGAACGACACTCCCGCACTTTCGAATTTCGGCACGATCGAATCCCGCTTCACGTGAGAATCACACTTCGAGTCGACAAGTCGGGAATTCACCGATTACTTCGAGCAAAGGGAGCGACAAAATCAATTTATTTTCCTTGATACTTGTCACGATCCCGTTTAGGAAAGGAATTTGACGAAGATTTGAACGTTTCGCACTGCTATTTTACTGCGCGGATGTCGTCGTGTGAATGATAACACATAAGAAAGGAATTTTATGTCGACGGAGCGTCCCACCCCACTATAGTTCTTATTCAAGTGTCGCTGTATGAGTAATAACAAAATCATGATACGTAAACTATAACCTGCGCCAATGTTTACGCTACCAAGGCTGAATACCATGTTATTGAAAAGTCGTTGCCGAAATATTTTATGTACAATTATATTATATATATATATATATATATATATATATATATATATATATACGCGCAATATTAAAGTTTATAAAATATATTTTAAATTATAATTAATTATATTTATTAAACGATTGACGTATCGCGAAGTCTTGTATTAATTACTCGATTTTGCGAATCGATTGTTTAATTGCTCGATCTTAATCCGAATCATATTTAGATGCTGTTAAAAGTCAAACGATAAAGCGTCAAAAATATATTTAATTTCAAATTTTATTTTTGAAGAAATAATTATTTCTTACTGTGGTAATGTATTTAAAAGATAAGTAGATAATTATCTTATCAAATTATTTTCCGGTACTTGTCGCGATCGCGTTTAGGAAAGGAATTTGACGGAGCGTCTCGCACAGCTACTTTACTGCGCGGATGTCGTCGTGTGAATGATAACATATAAGAAAGGAATTTGATGTCGACGGAGCGTCTCACCCCACTATAGTTCTTATTCAAGTGTCGCTGTATGAGTAATAACAAAATCATGATACGTAAACAATAGCGCGCCAATGTTTACGCCACCAAGGCTGAATAACATGTTATTGAAAAGTCGTTGCCGAAATATTTTATGTACAATTATATTATATATATATATATATATATATATATATATATTAAATATATATATATTTAAATTATTTATTTAATAAACGATTAATAATATTACGGAGCTTATCGTTAATTACTCGGACGGATGCAATTCGAATATTTTATTGCGCATTCTCGATTCGAATTATATTTAAATCGTCGGAAAGTCGAACGATAAAGTATCGGACGAAATATAATTAAATTTTAAGTATTTTTAATAAAGTAATTATTGTTTAGAAAAAGAGAAAAAGATCGCGACAAAACGATAATCTACAATTTTGATTTCTGTCACTTCGACTCTTGATTATATGTGTATATGTCACGCGCGAAATACGCATCTCGAGATTTATCGTTGCGATATAATTATGTATTATTTAAGATATTGTATATAAAATAAAAGATAATTAATTTTGTTTATCGTATTAAATTATTTTTCGATACATGTTGCAATTTCGTTTAAAAAAGGAATTTGATAATGTCTCGCGCTCTACTACCGTACTGTTCGAGTGTCGCCGTGCGACTGATAGACCATAATAATATCGTGCTAATGTTTACGCCGCCAAGGCCGAAAACCATATTATTGATAATTTGTAGCCGAATATTTTGCGTACTATGACGTATATCGCGGAATATTAAATCGCACAAGTATTTTAAATTATTTGCTTAATAAACGATTAATAATATTACGGAGCTTATCGTTAATTACTCGGACGGATGCAATTCGATTATTTTATTGCGCGTTCTCGATTAGAATTATATTTAAATCGTCGAAAAGTCAAACGATAAAGTATCGAACAAAATATTATTAAATTTGAAATATTTTTAAAGAGATAATTATTGTTTAGAAAAAGAGAAAAAAATCGCGACAAAACGATAATTTACAATTTTGATATCTGTCACTTCGACTCTTGATTATATGTGTATATGTCACGCGCGAAATACGCATCTCGAGATTTATCATTGCGATATAATTATGTATTATTTAAGATATTGTATATAAAATAAAAGATAATTAATTTTGTTTATCGTATTAAATTATTTTTCGATACATGTTGCAATTTCGTTTAAAAAAGGAATTTGATAATGTCTCGCGCTCTACTACCGTACTGTTCGAGTGTCGCCGTGCGACTGATAGACCATAATAATATCGTGCTAATGTTTACGCCGCCAAGGCCGAAAACCATATTATTGATAATTTGTAGCCGAATATTTTGCGTACTATGACGTATATCGCGGAATATTAAATCGCACAAGTATTTTAAATTATTTGCTTAATAAACGATTAATAATATTACGGAGCTTATCGTTAATTACTCGGACGGATGCAATTCGATTATTTTATTGCGCGTTCTCGATCCGAATCATATTTAAATCGTCGAAAAGTCAAACGACAACGTATCGGACAAAATATTATTAAATTTGAAATATTTTTAAAAAGATAATTATTGTTTAGAAAAAGAGAAACAAATCGCGACAAAACGATAATTTACAATTTTGATATCTGTCACTTCGACTCTTGATTATATGTGTATATGTCACGCGCGAAATACGCGTTTCGAGATTTATCGTGATATAATTATGTATTATTTAAGATATATAAGATAATATATAATTAATTTTATTTATCTTATTAAATTATTTTCCGATACTTGTTGCGATTTCGTTTAGAAAAGGAATTTGATAATGTAGTCGAATATTTTGCGTACTATGACGTATATCGCGGAATATTAAATCGCACAAGTATTTTAAATTATTTGCTTAATAAACGATTAATAATATTACGGAGCTTATCGTTAATTACTCGGACGGATGCAATTCGACTATTTTATCGCGCGTTCTCGATCCGAATTATATTTAAATCGTCGAAAAGTCAAACGACAAGGTATCGGACGAAATATAATTAAACTTTAAGTATTTTTAAAGAAGTAATTATTGTTTAGAAAAAAAAAAATCGCGACAAAACGATAATTTACAATTTTGATTCCTGTCACTTCGACTCTTGATTATATGTGTATATGTCACGCGCGAAATACGCATCTCGAGATTTATCGTGATATAATTATGTATTATTTAAGATATGTAAAAACTAATTAGTTATTTATTTTTATTTTATCAAATTATTTCCCGATATTTATCGCGGTCGCGTTTAGAAAAGGAATTTTACGGAGCGGCTTATACCACCACTTTACTGCTGGAGCGTCGTTGTATGAATGATAGTAAAATCGTAAGCCGTAACACGTTAACAATAGCGCGCTAATGTTTACGCCGCCAAAGCCGAATATGCCAATGTTACTAATAATTCGCAGCCGAAAATATTTTACGTTTTATGACGTATATACTAACAAAATACTTGTACGATTTAATATTCCGTGATATACGTCATAGTACGCAAAATATTCGGCTATAAATTATCAATAACATGGTTTTCGGCCTTGGCGGCGTAAACATTAGCACGATATTATTATGGTCTATCAGTCGCACGGCGACACTCGAACAGTGCGGTAGTAGAGCGCGAGACATTATCAAATTCCTTTTTTAAACGAAATCGCGACATGTATCGAAAAATAATTTAATACGATAAACAAAATTAATTATCTTTTATTTTATATACAATATCTTAAATAATATATAATTATATCGCAACGATAAATTTTGAGGCGCGCATTTCGCGCGAAATACATTTAAACAAGAGTCGAAGTGACAAAAATCAAAATTGTAATTTAATGTTTTGTAGTGATCTTTTTCTTCCTTTATAAGCAATAATTATCTGTTTAAAAACATTTCAAATTTAATAATATTTTGTCCTATACTTTATCGTTTGACTTCTCGACGATTTAAATATGATTCGAATCGAGAACGCGGGATAAAATAGTCGAATTGCATCCGTCCGAGTAATTAACGATAAGATCCGTAATATTATTAATCGTTTATTAACTAAATAATTTAAAATACTTGTACGATTTAATATTCCGCGATATACGTTATAGTACGCAAAATATTCGACTACATTATCAAATTTCTTTTCTAAACGAAATCGCAACAAGTATCGGAAAATAATTTAATACGATAAATAAAATTAATTATATTTTATCTTATATATCTTAAATAATACATAATTATATCGAACGATAAATCTCGAGACGCGTATTTCGCGCGTGACATATACACATATAATCAAGAATCGAAGTGACAGAAATCAAAATTGTAAATTATCGTTTTGTCGTGATCTTTTTCTTCCTTTATAAGGAATAATTATCTCTTTAAAAATATTTCAAATTTAATAATATTTCAAATTTAATAATATTTTGTCCGATACTTTATCGTTTGACTTTTCGACGATTTAAATATAATTCTAATCGAGAACGCGCAATAAAATAATCGAATTGCATCCGTCCGAGTAATTAACGATAAGCTCCGTAATATTATTAATCGTTTATTAAGCAAATAATTTAAAATACTTGTGCGATTTAATATTCCGCGATATACGTCATAGTACGCAAAATATTCGACTACATTATCAAATTCCTTTTCTAAACGAAATCGCAACAAGTATCGGAAAATAATTTAATAAGATAAATAAAATTATTTATATATTATCTTATATATCTTAAATAATACATAATTATATCACGATAAATCTCGAAACGCGTATTTCGCGCGTGACATATACACATATAATCAAGAGTCGAAGTGACAGATATCAAAATTGTAAATTATCGTTTTGTCGCGATTTTTTTCTCTTTTTCTAAACAATAATTATCTCTTTAAAAATATTTCAAATTTAATAATATTTTGTTCGATACTTTATCGTTTGACTTTTCGACGATTTAAATATAATTCTAATCGAGAACGCGCAATAAAATAATCGAATTGCATCCGTCCGAGTAATTAACGATAAGCTCCGTAATATTATTAATCGTTTATTAAGCAAATAATTTAAAATACTTGTGCGATTTAATATTCCGCGATATACGTCATAGTACGCAAAATATTCGACTATATTATCAAATTCCTTTTCTAAACGAAATCGCAACAAGTATCGGAAAATAATTTAATAAGATAAATAAAATTAATTATATATTATCTTATATATCTTAAATAATACATAATTATATCACGATAAATCTCGAAACGCGTATTTCGCGCGTGACATATACACATATAATCAAGGGTCGAAGTGACAGATATCAAAATTGTAAATTATCGTTTTGTCGCGATTTTTTTCTCTTTTTCTAAACAATAATTATCTCTTTAAAAATATTTCAAATTTAATAATATTTTGTTCGATACTTTATCGTTTGACTTTTCGACGATTTAAATATAATTCTAATCGAGAACGCGCAATAAAATAATCGAATTGCATCCGTCCGAGTAATTAACGATAAGCTCCGTAATATTATTAATCGTTTATTAAGCAAATAATTTAAAATACTTGTGCGATTTAATATTCCGCGATATACGTCGTAGTACGCAAAATATTCGACTATATTATCAAATTCCTTTTCTAAACGAAATCGCAACAAGTATCGGAAAATAATTTAATAAGATAAATAAAATTAATTATATATTATCTTATATATCTTAAATAATACATAATTATATCACGATAAATCTCGAAACGCGTATTTCGCGCGTGACATATACACATATAATCAAGAGTCGAAGTGACAGATATCAAAATTGTAAATTATCGTTTTGTCGCGATTTTTTTCTTTTTTTCTAAACAATAATTATCTCTTTAAAAATATTTCAAATTTAATAATATTTTGTTCGATACTTTATCGTTTGACTTTTCGACGATTTAAATATAATTCTAATCGAGAACGCGCAATAAAATAATCGAATTGCATCCGTCCGAGTAATTAACGATAAGCTCCGTAATATTATTAATCGTTTATTAAGCAAATAATTTAAAATACTTGTGCGATTTAATATTCCGCGATATACGTCATAGTACGCAAAATATTCGACTATATTATCAAATTCCTTTTCTAAACGAAATCGCAACAAGTATCGGAAAATAATTTAATAAGATAAATAAAATTAATTATATATTATCTTATATATCTTAAATAATACATAATTATATCACGATAAATCTCGAGATGCGTATTTCGCGCGTGACATATACACATATAATCAAGAGTCGAAGTGACAGATATCAAAATTGTAAATTATCGTTTTGTCGCGATTTTTTTCTCTTTTTCTAAACAATAATTATCTCTTTAAAAATATTACAAATTTAATAATATTTTGTTCGATACTTTATCGTTTGACTTTTCGACGATTTAAATATAATTCTAATCGAGAACGCGCAATAAAATAATCGAATTGCATCCGTCCGAGTAATTAACGATAAGCTCCGTAATATTATTAATCGTTTATTAAGCAAATAATTTAAAATACTTGTGCGATTTAATATTCCGCGATATACGTCGTAGTACGCAAAATATTCGACTACATTATCAAATTCCTTTTCTAAACGAAATCGCAACAAGCATCGGAAAATAATTTAATAAGATAAATAAAATTAATTATATATTATCTTATATATCTTAAATAATTATATCACGATAAATCTCGAAACGCGTATTTCGCGCGTGACATATACACATATAATCAAGAGTCGAAGTGACAGATATCAAAATTGTAAATTATCGTTTTGTCGCGATTTTTTTCTCTTTTTCTAAACAATAATTATCTCTTTAAAAATATTTCAAATTTAATAATATTTTGTCCGATACTTTATCGTTTGACTTTTCGACGATTTAAATATAATTCTAATCGAGAACGTGCAATAAAATAATCGAATTGCATCCGTCCGAGTAATTAACGATAAGCTCCGTAATATTATTAATCGTTTATTATAAGCAAATAATTTAAAATACTTGTGCGATTTAATATTCCGCGATATACGTCATAGTACGCAAAATATTCGGCTACAAATTATCAATAATATGGTTTTCGGCCTTGGCGGCGTAAACATTAGCACGATATTATTATGGTCTATCAGTCGCACGGCGACACTCGAACAGTACGGTAGTAGAGCGCGAGACATTATCAAATTCCTTTTTTAAACGAAATTGCAACATGTATCGAAAAATAATTTAATACGATAAACAAAATTAATTATCTTTTATTTTATATACAATATCTTAAATAATACATAATTATATCGCAACGATAAATCTCGAGATGCGTATTTCGCGCGTGACATATACACATATAATCAAGAGTCGAAGTGACAGAAATCAAAATTGTAGATTATCGTTTTGTCGCGATTTTTTTCTCTTTTTCTAAACAATAATTACTTTATTAAAAATACTTAAAATTTAATTATATTTCGTCCGATACTTTATCGTTCGACTTTCCGACGATTTAAATATAATTCGAATCGAGAATGCGCAATAAAATATTCGAATTGCATCCGTCCGAGTAATTAACGATAAGCTCCGTAATATTATTAATCGTTTATTAAATAAATAATTTAAATATATATATATTTAATATATATATATATATATATATAATATAATTGTACATAAAATATTTCGGCAACGACTTTTCAATAACATGTTATTCAGCCTTGGTGGCGTAAACATTGGCGCGCTATTGTTTACGTATCATGATTTTGTTATTACTCATACAGCGACACTTGAATAAGAACTATAGTGGGGTGAGACGCTCCGTCGACATCAAATTCCTTTCTTATGTGTTATCATTCACACGACGACATCCGCGCAGTAAAATAGCAGTGCGAAACGTTCAAATCTTCGTCAAATTCCTTTCCTAAACGGGATCGTGACAAGTATCAAGGAAAATAAATTGATTTTGTCGCTCCCTTTGCTCGAAGTAATCGGTGAATTCCCGACTTGTCGACTCGAAGTGTGATTCTCACGTGAAGCGGGATTCGATCGTGCCGAAATTCGAAAGTGCGGGAGTGTCGTTCAAAGTATCGCGCGTACAAGTGCGGAAGTAATCTTTTAATAAAAGTGCGGGAGTGCCGTTTAAGTATCGCGTGTGTAAATCAACCTGAGAGGAGGAGGAGGCCTAGGAGAGGCATCGGGCATCGGTGGAGCAACCCTGTGGTAAGTAAATTGTTATTTGTATATTAATTACTTATTAATTGCATAGGTGCAATTTAAATTAAGCAATTAATCGCGTGACTGCAATTTCATTTTTTATTTATATGATTTAAACAAGAGAGAATTAGAGAAAAAGATTTTATATTAAAGCTATAATTTTGTAAAAGTTTCTACTTTTAAATTATGGCTTTATTTGAAATTATTAGAGTTAGTGTTTTTTTTCTCAAAATTTATAAAATTACTTTATTTATCTACTTATTATTATATCAAATATAAAATTCAATGCGTATAATAAATTTTTTGAAATATTAATTATTTTGAGCGTTACTACAATTTGAATCTTCTATTTGTATGTTACAGATCAACGTAGCGACTCTGACATTCTGAGAGGAAGAAGAGGCCTAGGAGAGGCATCCTGCACCGGCGGAGCGACCCAAGGGTGAATATTTATTATTTATATTTTTTTTAGTAAAAATCGCGTACGCGCATTAATTCGATCTCATTATTTGAATGAATTAAACAAGAGAAAATTAGAAAGAAAGACTTTTACTTTTAAATCCGATAAATGTTTTTATTATTAGAAAAAATCATTCTTTTTAAATTTATAAAATTATTATCATACGCATCGGATATAAAATTTGATATGTAAAATAATAATTTTTTAAAATATTAATTATATTTTGGGCGTTGTTATAATTTGAATCTTACATTTGTATGTTACAGACAACGTAGCCTCAAGTCCAACAACTCCGCTGTTGCGCATCAGTGCCGGTGAGTAACAAACTTTTATTTAATTTTAAAGTAACGGATTTGTAGAGACTGTAGATGTAGATTGTAGATTATAGATTGTAGATAAATCCGTTATTTTTAAATGGATGAGCTAAAATAGATCAAGTTGAATTTTTAATTAGTTTTTTGATATGCATTGCATTTATTTCAAAAGTAAATTAAAGTCTAAATTAAAGAAGAAAGATTATAGAAAATATATGTTTTCAATTTGTAAATTTATCGAATAAAGAACGCTAGCAATTTTATAATTATACGTGTGATGGTAATTTATTCTTATAACGCGCACCGCTTTTATTCTGATTTCGTATAGTTCATCCATATCGTAGAATTTGTTTCTATATATTGTTCTTAAACTTTGTTTTAACTGATATAAAACCAAATAATCAATCAATTAAATTTTCTGTAAAATGATAATAAATGGCACGAATGTTATTTCAATCAATATTATTTTATTATAATATATATATTATTATTTAAATTATATATTAATATATCAATTTTAATCAAATTTATATATTTATCATAATTTTTTAATCAAAATTTTGATCGATAACTTGGCTTTGTCTCAGTTAAAATAAAGTTATGAACATCTAACGAACGATCGTACAATCGCACGATCGTTAACTTAGCGTGAAATGTTTACGCTCATCTGCCGGCAACAATAAATAATCGATAAAAGGAGTATGTATCTCCTTTTTCGATCTCTGATTAGAGATTTCTAATCAAGAAAATGGCCAGGAGCAACAAAAGATAGGTCTAACTGACCAGAAGAATGGAAAAAAAAAAATATATATAATGGTAAAACAATTAATAGAATTAACAAAAGTGCTTTATTGAAAAAAACTTTTATCAAAACGCAATCTCTCGCATATCATACGTATAACGTAGCCAAGACTTATCGTAAACCACAATCGCGATCAATTTCTTGTCCGGCAATATTTTTCCGTTGCGAGAAGTCAGTTGAAAAAAAAAAAATAAAATATAATAAAATAATCATTTTTACAAATGTCTCCGAAGGGATATTCCAATAAAGAGAGAAATGATCCATTGCATCTCGATGCAATCGCGCCTTTCTGTCGTTACGATCGACTCATCGACTGTGTGCGCCAGCACACAGGGATTACTTCCGGACTCGCCTGAAATTCCGAGACAATTTCAATCGTAAATCCACGCGCTGCCATTTGTCTCGCGATGAATATCGGGAAATAATTTGATATAATAAAAATAAATAATTAATTAGTTTTTACATATCTTAAATAATACGTTATTATATCGCAACGATAAATCTCGAGACGCCTATTTCGGGCGTGACATATACACATATAACCAAGAGTCGAAGTGACAAGAATCAAAATTGTAAATTATCGTTTCGTCGCGATTTTTTTCTCTTTTTCTAAACAAAAATTACTTCTTTAAAAATACTTAAAGTTTAATTATATTTCGTCCGATACCTTGTCGTTCGACTTTTCGACGATTTAAATATGATTCGGATCGAGAACGCGCAATAAAATAGTCGAATTGCATCCGTCCGAGTAATTAGCGATAATTAAATAAATAATTTAAAATACTTGCACGATTTAATATTCCGCGATATATGTCATAGTACGCGAAATATTCGACTACATTATCAAATTCCTTTTTTAAACGAAATCGCAACATGTATCGAAAAATAATTTAATACGATAAACAAAATTAATTATCTTTTATTTTATATACAATATCTTAAATAATACATAATTATATCGCAACGATAAATTTTGAGGCGCGCATTTCGCGCGAAATACATTTAAACAAGAGTCGAAGTGACAAAAATCAAAATTGTAATTTAATGTTTTGTCGCGATTTTTTTCTTTTTTTCTAAACAATAATTATCTCATTAAAAATATTTCAAATTTAATAATATTTTGTCCTATACTTTATCGTTTGATTTTTCAACGATATAAATATAATTCTAATCGAGAACGCGCAATAAAATAATCGAATTGCATCCGTCCGAGTAATTAACGATAAGCTCCGTAATATTATTAATCGTTTATTAAGCAAATAATTTAAAATACTTGTGCTATTTAATATTCCGCGATATTCATCATAGTACGCAAAATATTCGACTACATTATCAAATTCCTTTTTTAAACGAAATCGCAACATGTATCGAAAAATAATTTAATACGATAAACAAAATTAATTATCTTTTATTTTATATACAATATCTTAAATAATACATAATTATATCGCAACGATAAATATTGTGGCGCGTATTTCGCGCGAAATACATTTAAACACGAGTCGAAGTGACAAAAATCAAAATTGTAATTTAATGTTTTATAGTGATCTTTTTCTTCTTTTATAAGCAATAATTATCTGTTTAAAAATATTTCAAATTTAATAATATTTTGTCCTATACTTTATCGTTTGATTTTTCAACGATTTAAATATAATTCTAATCGAGAACGCGCAATAAAATAATCGAATTGCATCCGTCCGAGTAATTAACGATAAGCTCCGTAATATTATTAATCGTTTATTAAGCAAATAATTTAAAATACTTGTGCTATTTAATATTCCGCGATATTCATCATAGTACGCAAAATATTCGACTACATTATCAAATTCCTTTTCTAAACGAAATTGCAACAAGTATCGGAAAATAATTTAATACGATAAATAAAATTAATTATATTTTATCTTATATATCTTAAATAATACATAATTATATCGCAACGATAAATCTCGAAACGCGTATTTCGCGCGTAACATATACACATATAATCAAGAGTCGAAGTGACAGATATCAAAAATGTAAATTATCGTTTTGTCGCGATTTTTTTCTCTTTTTCTAAACAATAATTATCTCATTAAAAATATTTCAAATTTAATAATATTTTGTCCTATACTTTATCGTTTGATTTTTCAACGATTTAAATATAATTCTAATCGAGAACGCGCAATAAAATAATCGAATTGCATCCGTCCGAGTAATTAACGATAAGCTCCGTAATATTATTAATCGTTTATTAAGCAAATAATTTAAAATACTTGTGCGATTTAATATTCCGCGATATACGTCATAGTACGCAAAATATTCGACTACATTATCAAATTCCTTTTCTAAACGAAATCGCAACAAGTATCGGAAAATAATTTAATACGATAAATAAAATTAATTATATTTTATCTTATATATCTTAAATAATACATAATTATATCGCAACGATAAATCTCGAAACGCGTATTTCGCGCGTAACATATACACATATAATCAAGAGTCGAAGTGACAGATATCAAAATTGTAAATTATCGTTTTGTCGCGATTTTTTTCTCTTTTTCTAAACAATAATTATCTCATTAAAAATATTTCAAATTTAATAATATTTTGTCCTATACTTTATCGTTTGATTTTTCAACGATATAAATATAATTCTAATCGAGAACGCGCAATAAAATAATCGAATTGCATCCGTCCGAGTAATTAACGATAAGCTCCATAATATTATTAATCGTTTATTAAGCAAATAATTTAAAATACTTGTGCTATTTAATATTCCGCGATATTCATCATAGTACGCAAAATATTCGACTACATTATCAAATTCCTTTTCTAAACGAAATCGCAACAAGTATCGGAAAATAATTTAATAAGATAAATAAAATTAATTATATATTTTATCTTATATATCTTAAATAATACATCATTATATCACGATAAATCTTGAAACGCGTTATTGATAATTCATAGCCAAACATCTTACGTTCTATGCTTCATAGCGCGCTGAGAAGGGTGAGAATTTTCTACAACCGTCAGGTATCTCGAAATGTATTGGGGTGGAAAGAAATGGCACCGTAGGTGGACTTGAAATTCCGATTCGATTCGGTTCATCGATGTGAATAATACATACCATTAGGACAGCTAGAATTGCTTCTGTAGCGCACATCTCGATCTCTTCGCGGGATAAACTATGACGCGGAGAAAAAAGGATATTGTGATACGATTTGAGTGTTTTCATTGACTCGCCGTCGCGTCTTCGCGGACGCGAAATCGATATAAAAGCATCAATCTCCCTACATTTAATGATACCCGCTCCAGTTTAACAAATATTAAAACAAATATTATAACATACGAAAGAGAAAGAAAAAACATTAAAGTAAAATAACTGTATAGATTCACTAGTTATGATGAAATGGAAGAGAGTTTGCAATATGAAATCTATCAAAGAAGAAGGTCTGATAAAAAATTGCGATGTTATGATAAAATACCAATACATAAATAAAAGAGACAACGCGAGTTTTATTTCATATAACAGAGAATTTCTTTTAATTATATATTGTTATATATTATATTATATACGTGATATTAATTTATCTTATGCAAAAAAAAAAGACTTACACAGAAACGGCGAAGACGGGGTAATCGTCGCAGGAATGCGTGTCTAATCTCGCGCGAATCGTGCGCGATAATGCGATCAAATATCAATTGGAAGGAAACGCGCGTGTATAAATGAGCGTAAGAAAACGAAAGAGTTCCTTGCGCGAGATCACATTAAAGCTCCATCGACCACCCATGTCGCAAAGTCGTTACTACCCTTCTGTATTATTCGCCGGCTTTCCGCGAATGGACGAATGTCGTTACACAGTATTTTTTTATATTTTAAATCGTCGGTAATGTGAAAGACTTTAAGTTGTTATTAAGCGGGCGTACAATGTAATCCTCTCTTAATAATGCCAGGCTTAAGAGGCCGCGCTTGCCTGAGCGACGAGTAGCGCCGGCCAGACGTCGAGATATATCAGCGTGAGTCGCGCCCTGATAATTCCAGAATGGAGTGCGGAGAATAGGACGCGGGTCGACTCGCAGGCTCACCGTCGGGAGAGCGCAGACTTTGTTCTCGACGGTGACAAACGCCTGGCAAACATCGCGGCGCACGGGGTGCGGACGAGGTCGACGGCGGCGTTACCGATGGAGGGTGGGTAGACGGCGGCGGCGGTGGCGGCGGCGGCGGCTACCGAGCAGCGGGGGTAGTTGGCGTTCTGTCCGACGGCCACGGCCACGACCCACGACCGCGGGGGCTACGGCCGGCCCGGGCGAGACATTGAACTCGTTGCACGGGGGAGGACGGGCAACGAGCATCGATTCGTCTGCTCCAGAAACGAAAGCTCGGGGGCCTCTACGCCGCACCCCACCGCCGCCGCCGCCGCCGCCGCCGCCGCCGCCGCTGTTACCACCCGGCCCGTTCGCTCACCTTCCACCCCTTTTCCCAGAGAGCGAGAACCCGAGAGCTTTACCTCTCGCTAAGGTCGAAGCGGCAGTGGAAGCGAGCGCCACGTACGGGGATGATGCCGATGCTCGTGAGACGTCACGACGAGACGACGCCACGTGACACCCTCGTTTGTGTGATCGGTATTATCCGCGTTGGGATTCGTCACCACGAATTTGTTTGACGAAAAGAGTAAGAGAATCAAACGATGCAGTTATAGAATACTGTATATTATTAAAAATAGAAACAAACTTGACTTGAGAAATCGATTCGAATTAATTAATTACAAAATATAATTAAAGAAAAAATGTTCTAGGCGACTTCTATACAACTACATATCCAGATAAGAGAAGACTTGACTTAATCTAATCGAAAAAATTTCTATCAATCTAGCAATTATCAAAACAATTAAAAAATTGAAACGCTCTTTCAACATCAGAGCAAACAATGAACGAAGTATTTTATAATTATATTCTCCTTTTACTTATATATTTTTTATCTTTTTTCTTTGATTGAAAAGGATAACGGATAAATAAAATAAAAAAATGCGAGCGGTTTCGAAGGAAACGCGAGAAGTTCTTAACAAGTGGGGCGTTTTTATCCGGTCCATCTTATCGGGCGCGGGTGATTTAGTCACGGTTATGCTAAGGGATATTTACATAAACACCAACGGAGAGCCGACATTATCCCCACGTAAACAATAAATAAGTCCGATCCGCCGGCGATCTCGAGCGCGGAGTCAGACCCGGGCGATATTGTGGGCCACGTTTTCTCGTTACCGTATGGCCCGTATCTCTCTCCCTTTTAGGAGAAATCCACCGCCTACATAAACGTTATGATCTTAAGGGGCTGGTAACCCCTCGCGTACAATGTAGAATTCCCGAAATGCGTCGTCTTTTAGCACGATAAGCCGTAGGTCAGGATAAGGTTTCTTACGACTACGCTTTGTCAAATAGATCATATATTAACGCGTTACGCGTTACAAATCACTCGTGACTACAAGAAATCGCCACAATAGCAAGAAAATGTACGTAATTTATATACTTAGCGTTCTCTTAAGGTAGAGAAAGCTCATTCTTGCAGTTGCGTGATAAAAAAAATATGGAAAAAGATGAAGAGACAGAAAAGATGGAATGATTTTAACGAACATTCGAAGACTAAATTAGATTATCTTACTTTCTTCTTGTGCAAACTATTTCTTGCAATTGCAAGAAATGCTTTTAACTTTGTATCAAAAATATAAAAATTTTTCGATGCTTATTTTTCTGTTCTTCGCTACTATATTCTTTATGCGCTACCTCGCTAAAATCACGATAAAATGGGAATCCCGATAAAAGTAGTCGACAATCAATGAAAGTACCGTTGTTGCGTCTCGTAAGAAACAATCGCGGGAATAAAAGCTCAGAGAAATCGCGAAATTTTACGCGTTAAAATAATCTAATTGAGCAATCGTACTATGATCCAGCAATAGTCGAATCGAAAGAGCTTTCTTCTCGATGCGACGCTTTCAATTCGATAAAATAAATTTGCTGAAGAAAGAAAGATAGTCAGCTGTTAGAGTGAAGAGGTACCGCGTGCGCCGGCGAAAAGGGATGAAGATATTGCGACCGTGTCCCTCCATCTGTGCGTCACGTATCTCAGGGGGATGTGCGTCGACGATATAAAGAAACGCTTCGGGGATCATCACTTAGAGGGGTGACTGGCGTTACCATTACAACATCTTTGGTCACCCACGGGAGATGACCAGAAGACTTTTGCACGCGCCATCGACGGTTACATCGATGTCCAGTCACGCGGGAGTTTTGGTACAAGCCATCCCGATAATTATTTATGTGAAGCAGAAATGGAAACAGGACCCTCTCGCAGGCCCAGTCGCTTCGATTTCGTTTCACAGGCTGGAAATTGCTGAGACATCCGACCGGATGATTTTTTAGCGTAAAAAATAGGTATTCGGTACCCTTACAAATAATCATAAAGTCATAGTGCGTTACAATCCTTTATTTATCTTCTTTTCGTAAGGATAAAATAATAATATCGAATAATATTTTTTAATTTGCACGGAAAATATAGAAGATAAATTAATTAATTAATTGTTTCTTAAAATATTGTATAAATCCCTTTCTAAAAAAAGCATGAAACCTCGAACTTGAATATATCGAAGCCTTGAGGCCTCTTTTCCGATGCTGATTGGCTGTCTCGCTTGTGCACTGCGACTTGCTTCATTCATGTTATTTGCAACTGTCAAATCATACGAATTTTGACAGACAATTTGTGAAAGAAAAAATTAAAGTTAGGAAAGAAAAGGTAAAAAAATTGACAAATGTCCATAAATAAAAGTGCGTACCTGTGTTTTTCTGGTTTATAAAAGTCTATAAAATAACTATGATTTTAGGGGTTTTTGGGCGTTAATTTTTTAAGGAAGCATGTGTGGACCCATCTACAATATATAGGACATTTTGTTCGGTATTAAATTATCTTTCAGATGAGATCAAAGTGATTGTAGTTCGCTCCATAGGTTTTGAAATGAAGCAGTTAATAGCCAATTTCAAATGTACCGAAAAGTGTTTTTTCGATTATTGACTGTTATTGTAAAACCTACGGCACAAACTATAATAAATTTGATCTCATTTGAAAGATAATTTAATTCTTTCCATCTTTTGTTTCGGCACTTTTTGTTGAAAGACGCATACTTTCCCTGATATCCCTTTCTAATCTCGAACTCGAATATATCGAATCGAATTGAGGCCTCTTTTTCGCGATGCTGATAGGCTGTCTCGCTTGTGCGCTGCGACTTGCCTCATTCGTGTTATTCGCAACTGTCAAATCATGCGAATTTTAACAGTTTGACAATTTGTGAAAGAATAAGTTAAAATTAGGAAAGAAAAGTTAAAAAATTGGAAAATGTCTATAAATAAAAGCGCGCGCGCGCGTCGCGCACCTGTGTTGTTCTAGTATTATATAAATCGTGTGTGATTATTTTTCAATAGTCTAGATAATTTTACCTGTTGCTTTACATTGCATTGCAATTTTCAATGAAGTTCCAAGAATTAGAACAAGAAGACATATATAAAATTTCTTCTTCATTTCTTGTTCCTTCATACATCCCCTGAGATAATGATAAACGTGATATACAAGGAAGTGATGTAATAAATTCAAATTACACGTTTAGGCACACCAATCCTTTGTCGTAACATATGAAAATATATAGAAAAGCATAAAACACGCCGAAATTCCCTGTATATCCCAACCGTAAAATTACCTTAAGTATCTCGACCTAAATTTATGGATTTATATAGCATCTTTGCATCAGAGCTGAACATCGGGGAGCTCATAAACGCCTGAGCTTCGGGCCCGAAAAGGGGCTTTATTAATGCAAACTCTTGTTACCCGTGTAAAGTCGTAAAGCGTACGGCTTTTGAACCTATACACAGTCTCGTCATAACGATCAATACCTTCGGCTTTACAATCGCTAGATGCCCTATAACGATGGATAATCGTGGTAGTATTTCACCATTTTAGAATATACAATGACATATTTCCTTAATACTCTCATTTACAATCAATCGCAATAATCCAACAATAAATCTTTTATTCTTTTTCTCTCTCTTACTCCTTACATTAATCGGTTTAGTATTTGTGTGATCCACTAATTGCTAATTTCGCGAAATAATCAGAATGCCTACAGTTTCATTAATTTGTGCATTCCGATTATCAGAAAACCCAATAAATGGTATAGTTTTACGATACAAAAATTTGTAAAGATATATTGATGAGGATTATATCTATACAAATGAAGCTATCAAACTAACAATAGTAAATCTTTCGTATTAAATAATTAAAAGAAAGAGAAAAAGAAATTATATACATTAATTTTACATATGCATAAATAAGTAATAAAAATATTGTATTAAATGAATATCTTTTAATGTGTATAATAAAAAAAAAATTGGAAAAATTATTTTCAAATAACGATTACATCTCCTACTGCAATCTATAACATTAAATTGTAATATCGTGATATCCTTACACAGTATGCGAAAATTCCTTCCCTATCCGAAAATAAATGTAGAAATTTGCAATCGCTTCTCGATCTCCCGAAAAAAAGCGCTTCTTTGCAATATCTGTCTGATAAGGAAAATAAAATACACGCAAAACGCACCCAGCTTCGACCGAGCAAACTTCCGTTTTCCTTCGTCATTCGATGGCTTCCCTTGCGAATAAGCCCTTCGTCGCAAACCCTATCCTGTATGGCGACAGTATATACCGTCGAAAGTCCCGCACGTTAAATCCTGCCGGAATCCCTACCGCGCGAGCTCGAAGACGTTCATCCACTGACTTTCCATCGACTGTTTCCGTGCTGCGTCTCTACCGGATGTTTCTCTGAGCGGTTATCGATCATGAACGATAAGACCTAAATAAGTGTATGCCGCATATACGAATTTTAATCTTAGAGTCAATTTGGCCTTTTTATACTTTGATACATATATTTTTTATTATTAAAAATTGTATTATTAAAGATGCACACTAATGTATGTATACCATGAGATTATACGTGGTATAATAATGAAACTGTGAAAAATACGCACGAGATTTTACGTTTCAGTAAAATCCCGAACAGTAAAAATCTACTCAAAATAGCGCGCGAACTCTGCCAAGCTTATTTCTTTTCATTTCTTCTCTTCCTCTTCCGATCGTAAACTCTGAAAGCGAAGTACACCATAGCTCGCTATATACAAAGATATTACGGGGGAGGAAGCGAGGGTAGCAGAACGGCAGCGGTAATAAAATGTGTAACATTAATGAGATAGTAAAAGTAAATCTAGCGCTATCGTCAGCTCGGCTACCAGATAGTGGTAGATAGTATAGACCTATCTAGTGCCAAATATATCCAGAATATATGAGAAGTTTTGTTCTTTCTCCCGATTTCAAATTCTTTGACAAACATAATTTTTTTTTCTTTTTTTTTTTAGTAAAATTAATTAAAATAATTTTTTATATTTTCAATTTTTTTTTCGTAAAAGAAATTAGAAAAGTTAAGACTAGCCAAAAATTTTGCACGGGAACAAAATGTTATAAATGTTAAAACAATTGTCAAAATGAGATCACGTAATGTCGCTTGTGCATGTTTTACGAGATTTTCTCTTCGGCAAAATATATAATTTAGACATTGTATTTTATGTGCGTATCATATAGGAAAACTAGAATGGAGCCTACATATGTCGAGTTAAATTCTCATGCGTTCTGCGACCGCCAGTGGAAGATTGAAACTGCGAGCGCGTAAATCCAATTTCTTTGTAGCGCACGTCTCGAATTCGAATCTGTTCTCCGGAAAGTTATTTTCTCCCCGCGGTAAGTTCGAGAATAAAGTTGTCAGAACGTTTCGTGAATAAAACTCGTGCGACGCTCCCGCTTTCCGCGACGTCTTGTCACGTGGTGCGCCCACAAAAAGCGATCATGCATAGTCAATTATTCGACGTTAATAATTTCACGTGAATATTATCCGCTCAATTAAATTTTATTTGAGGTTCTTTAAAAGTCAGATGAAGTTCAGGGCATAAAACTTCGTGGGACGAGCAAAAGATGTATGAAGAATTATATTAATTTCGCGATCACAAGACTTGAGATACGCAGATCTCTTACGTACCTATACAGTTTTTATTTAATTTTTCCGCTATTAAACAATACTATGTATTATTTTTAACCATCTTTAGAATTATTATATTTGCAGAAAAAAGTTCAATTTCGTATTGTGAATCGACCTTCCGATGCTTTTTGCAACCCCAAACGTAATTTTAATGCGATTTCGGTATGTGAATAATTCATGAAGTTGGAAAAGTAGGAGGCACATGCATTTTCATGCAAATTGTTTGATGATCTTACGGGACGCGACTCACGCCACTTTTAACGTAGGGAGGTGAATATTTCTCTAGATCCCAAGTGGTCGCCTCTTTCTCGATCTTCCCTACTACGGCGAGTAATTAAATCTGACTGCGTGACTGGCGATAAACCACGACTACCTGCTGTAAATCCAACCAAAGTATTCCTTCATTCTTGTATTCCCTCATTCTCGCAACGTAAAGCCAGGTACGCTTCACGGGAATATTACTGTATGTCTAGTCAATTCTCGTCAGCCTAATTTAAATTTCAGGCTGACGTAGCAAAAGTGCAGATTAAAATTTGATAAAAATTATTGAAAATTATAAATTTATGTGAAACTACATAATTACATATATTTTTCACGAGAAAACATCGGACGGGATAGATCTTGCTTCGCATGAAAAATTGCAAACTCATGTGGAATCATATAATTATAACTACCATTTTATACCACATATACATCAAAAATAAACTGAACTTTACTTCATGTTGTAATTCCAAAAATCATAAACCTGTTGTAAATCTAGTCTGTTCCTCACATACATATCGTATTTTTAACGTTTACATGAATATCTCAAAAACTATAAAAGATCATCAGCAAATATCAGTATTCTTTTTCTATAACATATATCAAGATCAAAGTTATCGGAGATGTGCCCGTTAATGATAATGATAAATAATTATCAAATTTAAAAATAATTTATACCATTATACATATATATATATATATAAAATGGATTTGCCTAATTTATCCCATCTCAACCGTCAATACCGATTGCAATTGCTTTAGTTGTTATTAATGGACTATTATATATCCTTCATTTGTCAAGAAATTTCCATTAAATCGCTATTCGTGTGGAGGAGAAGGATTCAAGATACTCGGAGCTAATAACGGATTCCGTTGTTTCGGTGACGTGAGATAATTAGCGGGCGCAATTAATTCTACAGCGGTTAGGGATTGCCCGTAGCGCAGTATAAGGGGCGAGAGTGTGGTTTGCACTAGGTTGACGTGATGCAATTTGTCTGGTTACTTGATGTTTTAATGTCTGTTTACCTGAACCAACCCATCACGATCTCGCTTCTTACCAGCTCGTCCATTTCGCGAAGCATTTAATCACTGATAGCGGGATACATTATAAACTTTGATGGACAGTCGCGTTAATGAAGATTGCAATGGATATATATATATATATATATATATATATAATTATTGTATAATATAAAATAAGATAGAGTGAGATAACAATATACATCTATGAATTAATAAATAACTTATTGCAATACAAAGAATCTTGCAAGCAAAAATCGAATTAAGTACTTATATTACGTTGCATTACACAAATATATATATATATACATTATTATTATATTTATTACATATTTTTATATCAGGATAAAAGCTTTATATCATATATTTATTTCGTATTATTATTTATATCCGAAAAAAGAAATGCGCGATATTAATGAAAAAAAATTGAAAATAACGTATAAATTTTATACGTTATATTGAGATTTATTAAAAACAAAAAAAAAATCTTTAGTTCTCATTAAGAAAATTTCATTAAAATAGTCATTCAACTCTATGTTTTCTCTATCATTTTTTTCTATTCTTATGTCAACTGTTCACGGACATATGCGATCGTTTTGGGCTATTTTTTGCGTGTGTATACATATTTATATCAAATTTCGAAATTATATTACTATATAAAGGGAACAGATTGCGCATAGACTTGATAAAGTGTAAGTCACACATGAAATAACGTTTCTTTAGCAAGAATGTCATCTCTCGTTCTGTATTAGATCAATCATCCGCCGAATTTCCATACCCTTTTTCTCATTTGTTTGCCTGAGAATTATCGCCGAGCAAGGCAGATAGTAAGGCGGTTTTTACCTCGCAGTTCTCTTTCGTATGTTTGTCTTACGGTAATTTAGCCATGTTTACCCAGACAAAGTGAATCTCGGAAAGTAAGCATCGAATTGTTACGTAGATGGGAACATATGTATTATTATGCTTGAATTTACTTTTTTGTGGAAAATATTGTTAATATTGTCATAATTAACAGAATGTTAATTAAAATGACGTACGGTTATACAATGTAATGTTATAAAATGGCATATATCGGGCATTTTAATGCATTAGTATTGCATATAAAATCGAAAAGTGTTTTTATTTGATGAAACTCATGACATTTTCTACATATCACGCAAGAAAGCCAGAGTATAACAAGAAGGGGGATTTCAAGCGGTCAAACAAAATGTACTCGCTGAGCTATTCAACAGATAAAAAGAAAAAAAAAAGGAACCACCCTAATTTGAAATTCAAACCCCTGCATATCCATTTTATGCTTTTCGCCAGAAGTTTCGCATGGTGTGTATCGGATAGAAAGATTGAAAACGTGGGATATGTTAAAATTTCATCGTTTCCAGGCCAAGATTACGGCTCTTGCACTGAAAATGCATGAATTTTGAAAACTCGCTCACTGCTTTATGAGATCATCGCGTATGCATTGAAAAATTATCTGCACCGAAAACAATTTGTGTTAGGAATATAATTTTTCTCGTTTTAACATATAGTTATATATGAAATAAATGCGAACAAATTTACCGTTTCTTTAAAAATGTGCTAGAGAGCGGCTCTTCCATACGAGTAACATAATTTAAAATAATTTCTTAATTTCGTTTTCTCACAAACCGTTTTCTCTCGAATTATATTTGAGACACACATAAATCACTCAACTAGCAACATCGAAAATATAAAATATATTAATGTTTGTAGATTGTCTTTTTTGGATTTTTCATACCTTTGGAAGAGCTCGACGATAAAATTCGATTAGTAAACTGACCGACGTGCAACGGATCATTAATCCCAAGCTCGAAGAATCATTCGCGGGGCGCGCCGACAGGACGGTCGCCCGTAAGACAAATTGCTCGCACTCCACTCTCGACGGATGCACCTTTCATGGAGGTTTGCAAAAAAAAAAAAAAAAAAAAAAAAAACGGCCAGCACTTCGAGCCACCGTTCAAATGACTCGCCGAATCTACATTGCAGAAGTAAAGGGGAGAAGATTTTTTATCACTCACACAACTGTTTTTCTTCCATCGATGTGGCCAATCCGTGCACGATGCATAGCGAGATGAAAAATGCACAAATAGACAAACGCGACGGAGCGATCATCGAATATTTTTGTATCCCGTGAAAATCTCGTACTACAACGATGCGGTATAGTTCGAGAGGGAAAAGTGCCTCATTTTCGTATGCGCATTCGAGTTGCCTTTCATCCACGTTTCGTTTCGTCCGAATATTTCGGCGGTGATTTGTGTCCTGGAGAAATGGCATCTGCAATTCCATATCGGATATCTACGCTTCTGAGCTTCCTGCGATATCGATCATGACAAACCACGGCTTTATGCTAACTATACAGAATGCGTCTAGACTATTTTTTATATGTGTTTATCCCAGTTTATATAAGAAATAAAGAATGATCACGACTCATGGCAACCGACAGCCTTTAAGCGGACTATTTTCTTCGCCGGTTCGGCCAAAGGAAGATTCACCGCTCTTCGTGATCGCGGAGATTGAAAGTGAAGTGCATCGATTTTGCCGAGAATTACCTTTTTATATTATCGACGGACTAATCTATCGAAATCTCGATTTAGTCTCGTCGGAATGCTATCGTAATTAAATAATTTTAAACATTGATTTTTACACGATGTCAATTTTCCAATTTTTGCAATATGATTCTAGAAATTAATAATTATTTTATAAAAGTAATATATATATATATATATATATGTATATATATATATATATATATTACTTTTATAATATTGGACATCGATGAACTGAATATTAAGACAGCGAATATTAATGCTATCGCAAACGCTATAGTATCCACAAATGTAACCAGATTTGATACAACGTTCTCTCTCTCACGTACTTTGTCCATCGGATATTATATACATAAATATTCACGATTCTCATATATTTACGCAAAATGGTATGCGCAATGTGCTTTTATACCGCAACGTCATGTGATGGCAATGAAACCGGATGTAATCCTTTTTGCCGAAATATTAGATACACCGCTGTACCGCAAGCGTCATTAACATTGAATGTTTCACATAGCGGTTGTTCCCCGCTATAATGGCAGAGCCGGCGACAGATTGACGAATGAAAGTAATTTCGCGCCTCCGGCATATGTAACACGGTAGCATTCGGATCCATCGCAGATAACAGGCAACCTGTTCTCCTCTCGCTCTTTATCGTCCTCCCGTGTCGCTCAATTTTAACTCTCACCCCGAAGGACCGAGATCCCATTAGATTCGAACGTATTCAAAACGAAGGGTCGGTTGATCGATATGTAAAATTCACTCTCGCGACCCGTGCGTCGATAAATCGTACCGAGGAAAACTCTTAAGGAAAGACGTCCGGACGCAAAGGTAACCGAGATTTATAAGCATGCGGCGGCCTCACGTTCCGATTTATCAGATTCGGAATACCCCATGCGAAATGAATGCTTGCATATGGAATGTTACAACGATTTTCAAAGCACGTCTTCATATACCGTGAGTATAAATGTATCCTTGAAAAATCAAACTACCTTCAATCGTTACAGCTAGTCCAGAAAAAGAAATAATATTTATTCATTTATTTATACATTTATTTATTAATAATAAATTGTTAATATATGAATAGAAAGATAAAATGATAAAGATTCCATATAAACGTATATATATATTGTACTTTGTCGGTTCGTGATAGTAGGTCGCGGATATATATTACGGAACCAGAATGATTTCCACTCGATGAAGGCGTCGATAAATCGAGAGGAGGGCTCAGATTTATGAAAGAGATTCCTTTATCCCAATTCCTAAAAGATTTTGGATTCCGCCCAAAACGCGTTGACACCCTTGCGATTTTTTCGTACATGGCCTAGTCTCGGAAGTCGTAGCGGAGCCCCTCTTATTCCAGACTTCCGTTCGATCTACGACTATATACCAGCCTTCTTTCTCTCTTTCTCTCCTTCCACACGTCAGCACCCTCTTTCGCGTATCCTGGCATTGCCCTCTTTACCAAGGACTCGTAATAGCGTTGTCGGCGAGCGGCAGACTGTACTCGTCCAGACCTTTGTCCGCCTTTTCGACCCCATCGTGCCATTCGCCGTCACAAGGACCACCTCCAAGGGGTTCACCTAATTAATTACCCTGCTGCCGTCCGCTGAATCGAGCGAACTGTCGCATGCACGCCACTGATAAATTTCGATTGCGCCGAAAACACCGACTGTCATCTCGTTATAACGACCAATTTTGCGGACGTTATTTTCCTGTTCGCCATCATCGGCGTACGAGCGCACGGATGACTATCGAAAATCGATGTGACAGCAAATATTATACATTAGGCCCATTAATAAATTTTATAACATTTAAGTAATATAAAATAATTACTCAGTTTACTATATACCATACAATGCCATTTATAAGTTTCTCTATAAGAGATTATCTCGAATTTATTAAAATTATATATCTTTTTTATACAATAATATTTTAATTTATGTATATTTTCCTACATTGTAGCGTAACGATATGTGGTATTGAATATCCCTTTTTCACGGTCACCGATTCTAGCGCAAGCTCGCGACGAGCGAGAAACTACCGACGAAGGGTGAAGAAGAGTCGAACAGCGAATATGTGTTTTGTTAACGAGAAACCGTTGTCATCCGTTCGTATCCCTCGCTAGGGACGGAAGAACTCGGAAGAACATCCACTTTCACGGACTACCGCCGTGAAAGTGGGTGACGCCAGTTTCTCGAAGATATCGACGATATCCGTGTGGGAAAAGCCCAGAAGAGCCAACCCTCGTGATTTCCGGGGCTCGCTCTCCTCCTTCACTCAAGGGAAAGCTTGCACATTTTCCCCGAGCTTTTGAGGCGAGTTTCAAGCTATACTCGCGAAAAGTCGTAATGCGTTCACTACACGACGGGCCGATCGCTTCGGACCTTCCTCTCTCGGCTCTTCCTCGGCTTTCTTCTTTGAATTTATCGTCACGACAGAACTGTTAACGCTAGCACGCATAAATAGGTGATCCGCGACTAATGTATCCTCCTTTGCTCGCAGACCGCTCGATCGTTCCGTTCGTGCACACGACAGATTAATGCTCTTGGGAGACGTTACGTTGCGCGTGACATGTTTTATAGGCTATTGTAGATTAAATTGCTATTTAATGATAATTTTTTAACAAAGATTTTTCGAGAGCTTTATCTTATACATATATAATTCCACGCCTTTCGACAGATAATAACAGAAATTGTAAAATAGCTAAAATATTATCTAATAAAATATTATCCAATATTATCTAATAAAATGCATGTTGTATAGACGATAAATAATAATAAGTATCTCTCTCACGCACAAAGAGAAATCGTTGCATATGATAACTTGAATGCTCAATTATATTATCGAGCTCTATAGTTCCCGTTGGCAATAGAACTTGCGAACTTGCGGACTTGCGGACGGTTGACCGAAATTACTGTCCATACGGTAAGCTCCAGGCGGGAAGACAAAACCACCCTAGGATTATGGCGCGTCGTTATTATTATATTACGGGGGTAGCTTGGCGGTGGGCCCCGCGCGTTATTTCGATAAAACGGTATACTAAGGACACGAGGCGCCAAGACCGGCTACGGTACCGTGGTTCCAGAGTTACGTCTTTGAATTTACGAAGCTATAATTCAAACAACCGCCCTCCCACAGCAGGGGAGAGAACCGTCGCCGCTACCCACGGGATGAGACCCGCTTGCTTCTACCTCGCCCTCCGGCTTGGGGCTGCGAGTCGCTGGGAAAGGTTTCCGGCTGGATGTAGTCGCCGGGACAAAGAACCCGAGCGCGCTTTATCCCCCTCATCCTCACTGCCATGCGATAGATATATGTCGATCTTGGCGCCATATATGGTACGTGATATCGATCTGCAGTTATCACGTTCTTGATGATTCTTGCACGTCGAGAAACAAAGGAAGTATATAGCTACAATTATAATAATATTTTATAATATTGACAGTCAATATCTTTTTTATTTTTAGTATTATTTAGTTAATTTTATTTTTAATATTTTTCTTTCTTCTATAACTTTGTATAAAAACATGATTATTTATTGTGTTTTTAAATAACTTTTTTTATTTTATATTTTTATGTTATCAGTTGTGCAAATTAAGCATTATCTTCTTCATATTGTGAAAAGATGCAGAACTAAAAAATATCTGTTTCTTATTCATTATCGTCTCTGTTTATTCGTTAATTTTCCAACTCTTATTATCACTATTTCACTTTGCATCAGCGTGTCATGGGACGCTTCGTATAATTTATTATTAAAGCAATGCTAATAATATTTTGCGAAATTATATAAATGGTGTAATAGATCGGACGTACGATCGTCCAATTTAGAGAGGAAACTACGCGCCTAGATGTTTCTTAACGATGCAATTCCACCATGAATGCCCATGAAAGCGATCTAGCGCGTCTTGTAAAGAAAAAAAAAAGGCAGAGATTGTCTTCTCCCTCGAGCGTGCTTTCAGGTGCGGACGAAAATTGGCAGCGCTCATTCCGCGAGGGCAGACAATGGGCGCGAATCGTAAAAACGTCGCTGCCAAACCACGGAGGGCGCGAGCAAAGACAATCTCCTCCTCTTTTACGGGGCCATAAATTAATCCGAAGAAGGAAAGGAGCGCCCCAAGTGTTCTCTCCTCGTAATGCGGCGCGCAGAATGCTGTCGCTCGGAAGTCGCGCGCGAACAAAGAGCCCGGATGTTATATCCCTGTGTAGAGCAGGCCATCATACAAGTTGATCGTGTCTCGAGTCAAATTGAGACCCGATTCACGTGTACGTTAAATAAAAGTTATTTTGCAAAATTAAAAAATATTATAGAGAAGAACATACTTACAAAAAAAAAAGAAAAAAAAAATTATACATCACTTTTACGTCAATAGAGCTCTCGATAAAAAATATCCGTTTCTTTAAAATCGAAAGCTATGGAAAATGGCATCTCTCCTGCTTTCCTCGCTAAACGAGATAAAAGAAGAAAAGGAAAAGATGTAGGAGTCGAAGCGAGCAACGTGAAACGTTTCACTTTCGACGCGACTAAGCCGCATTTGCCTTCCAAGTTCCAAAATGGAATTGAATTCGCGTGCGTGTCCTAGCCTGCATAAACAGGAAGGAAGAAAAAAAAGTGGAATAAGAGATGCGAGGGTGCAGTCGTGTTCAAAGGACGAAAGACGGAAAGGAACGCGATGGATAAAACGGTATCGATTCGGCGAGGTAGAAGATCGACGTCGGGCTAAAAAAGCGCGAACGAACACTCCTCATCGTTTTTCCATCCGTGCCGAACGTGTCCCTTTCGTGGTATCGGAGAAAGGACCCCCTCAAATATTCTCCTATCTAAAAAAAAAAAATGTGTTTCCATACGGCAACTCTTATCGGGCGTTTCACGGCTGCGGAAAATGCCGAAAGATAATTTTCAATTTTATATTGCTGTCCCGGTGGGTGGAAGGCAAAAGATCGTGATTTAGCATACCGGAGATGCGTCACGATTCTTTAAAAAAGCATCGGACAAAATCTTTTCTGTCTTTTGAAAGGATGCACCTTATGGGCCTCTGGAGAGGTAAGCCCTGAAGCTTTCAGACAGTACAAGAAAGCCGTCGTCTACTTGCACTGTCGCAAATCTTCTCACGCTCTCTCCGACCTCGTTTATCATTAAACGAAGGCTCTTCGAACCCTCACACGAGGCCGAGGGTCTCGTGGCCAATGCCTTTCTGCGCGAACGTTCGCGGATGCTCGTCACGCTCGCATTAGGAGACTCGCGCCTTGTTTACGCCGTCATTTGCCCGACGACGGATGATTTGAATTCGTCCGGCGCATCTATCGACGAATCGCCGAGAATTCCTGAATCCCTTCGGGAAAGAACGAACTCTAACGTCTTCCCCTCCATCTCGCAGACAAAGGAAAGAAATGCGCGTCGTTCTTCTATCGACCTTCGTTATTTCTCCACTATTTGCTTACCATAGCACGCCGGGAAGGAACGTGGTTAAAATTTAAATCACGTACTGCGCGCATTGATTCTTGATTACGTGTCTTACACATTCGAGGATTATCAAATTTAATTCTTAATACGTGATGCGTTATTAACGAGTAATGAAAGAGCATTGAATTGTTCAAGATATATAATCGCTCGTAATTTAAATCGAATTTTTATATCTCTTATGCAAACCACAAATCGCACAAATTGGAAGCAACGTATATATTCTTTCCGAAATCGTCCTCATTCTCTTATATTCCATTATCTGACATAGTTTCTTTCCGAACTTCCCTTTGTCGTTTCCTGATTCGCTTTTGGCGCCGCAGAGGCGGTATCCGAAAGTTTCCTTGCATCCGACGGATTCGGTTTCCGACAACCTGTCACTCTCGGCGGTTAACTCGGAAAATCAACTTCCGACCTTCACCCCACGAGCAACCCGCTTCTGAATTCAATTTTACGCGACACGATACTGAGGGTGGACGCGGTCGCGAGAATGATAAGGATAGTTTGTAACTTTATCATATTATAATCGTTTTTCCATTCCCGATCAACGCACACGAGCTCGTTCTTCAGCGTTCTTATTCTCAAACCTCTTTATGTTAAAACCAACGAGATATCAATAGTTTTTAATAATATTGTAAGTAATCTAAAATGAAGAAAGTATCAAGGAGCTTCAGGCAATATACAATATAAAGAGTAAAATAAATAGATAACAAATTATTTTTTAGCAATCACAAGATCTTTTCATATTATCTCATACTATCTCTTTTGTTTTAATTTTGAAATTAGGATAGGAGTTATTTATTTATTAGTCGTGACAATACTACAAATTATAAGGCGAAAACGCATTATCTTGTAAATAAAACAAAGTGCCAATCGGAAACTTCATTAAAGCGACAGTATATTTTACTCGCAAATGATGAAACTCGCTTGATAACTACCTTCGCATCCGAATGTTAAAGACAAAGAGACTCCCCAAGGATTTGATTTTGCTTTACGAGCGGTTTCGTTTCTCTCTATTCAAGATACTCTTCTCCTCGCGATGATTACGCAAAAGCAGCAGCAGACCGTAGTCGTAAGAAAAGTACATTTAGAGTCGTAAACTCATTCCTAACAATTTCAAGAGCACAGCTAAATTTACTGTTTAATGCTTATAATTTTTGAAAGAATAAGATTAATAAAATTAATATTGTAATAAAAAATATGCTGCATTAAAAAAAAAAAGCGAAAATGTATACCAATTTTATTTTATACTACAATTATATGAATTTGCCTTTGAAATTAAATCTTATGGATTAGAAGATCTTTTTGCAAATTCTTTTGCAATTTTTGATATTAAAAAAAATTATATAATCACTCTCATATTAAATTATATTGTAAATATAATTGGCAAAGTTAATCAGCAATATTGATTAAAGATCATGAGAACGTGAAAAAACTCTTTCTCTTTATAATATATTGTATTATATATTACATTATATTATATTAAATAATTTGGGATAACACAAGTGAAAATATTATTAGAGAAAATAAAAAATATTTAGTTCTGTAATTGCAAAACACATTAAATCTGGTTTATACTATCTCGAAATATACTATTCATAAGAACTCGAATGTGTACGTAGTTGTTATAACGACAAAGAGATCATTACGGATATTTAGCGCTCTATTAACGTTAATGAACGGTAACTTTCCTCATTTAACGAAGAAGAAGGTTACAATATAATCTCTCATCCCTCCAATTGATTCTCGCGACGTGGATAATTAAGCTTTCGACTATGGCTGATATGTCTTTAGCTATGGCATAGTCATGAATACGCAAACCATATATCCTTTTTTAAACTTTTTTTCTTCCTCCTATTGAAACCCCCATCGTTACAGGAAAGAGGCATCGTAATTGGAAGTAAGTGTTCTCGAGGGATAAACTTCGTTTTTCTTTTCCTTCAATAACTTCTGCCAATTCCTGTGTTTTCTTCGAAAGATCGATTTAATTTAAAATTTGTAAAATTTATTAATTCCTAACCTTGCTGGAAAATCTTTAGAGACAAACAGAAAGATAAAGTAAAAATTACATTTTCAACAAATTATACAGTATTCTATAATTTTCTTACCATTTTTCATATTATATGTGTGTTGGTTTGAGGTAATCTTTTAATTATAGCTTGTCTTTTGGCTTTACTATTATTAATTTCATGAAAATAGTTTGAAATTTTTATTAAAATTCAAAATACGCAATAAATTTATATCTGCAAAATGCGCTTACGATTAATACAAATCGGAAAATATATTCTCGGAAATTTTTCGCCGTCTATTTGCAAAGTTTGTGAATTTACCTCTTAACTCTAAAAGCATGATACTAGACTGACAACTTTGCTACGTCGTCGTTCACAGGAAGATTGCTTAATGAATCCGCTGCGAGACAATGAAGTGGATCCGGAATGAACCCGGTACCATTGTGCGTTGGACTATTTCATTACTGGCTGGCTGGCTGGCAAGCTTTTTGAGAAACGTCGTCGTCTCTCTGATTAATTTACTGGCTAGGTCATACGAGACGGAAGATGAACGGCTTTTTGAGAAATCCGAAGAATCTCGTATGCCGAAAGGAAGCACCCTTGATTTCAACCCTCCTTTAAATCCGGGGAAAGCATAGTACTTAGGATAATCCAGAGACGATGATAAACAAACCGAAGCTTATTGTTAGCTTTTATACATCGCTAGTTATAAGGTATATATGGGTATATATATGGTATATCTGGGGTATATATGGAAAATTAAAAAAAAAAAAAAACAAGTGTCTCTTATTTTGATATTTTTATGCAAAAACATATATGTCAAAAAGTGATTGAAATTCTCGAATATAAATAATATATATAAAGATATAATTATATTATTTATTTTAATAAATAACGTAATAAAATGTAATAAAATTTTAATAGTAATATAATTTTGCGATGTATAGTGGAGAAAAAGGGGAATTTTATAGTATCAAAGAAACGCTTATATTTAAAAACAAAATTTAATAGAATAAATTATTATATTCGATAGAAAAATATAAGATAGTAGTTTAATAGCAGATTATCAGAAATTCTCCATTTAACATTATATAAATGAAACAATGAAGATTCGCTCATTCGTAATAAAATCTTGACAAACTTGCCACGTCACGGAATGATTTGTTTCGAACTTTCTCCCTACAATTTCTCAAAATTAATGACCACACCTGTAGAAACCGTAGCCTTGGCGTCGCGACGCCGCCGAGATCATCTCGAGAAAAGGGTCGAGACACAACACATTTCCGTCTCTTTCACTCTCACTCTCACTCTCTCTCTCTCTCTCTCTCTCTCTCTCTCTCTCTCTCTCTCTCTCTCTCTCTCTCGTTCTCTGTTCGCGCGAGATAAATCACCGCGCCAAACAGTGACAACCCTGTGCTTTGCCTTTTATCCCCGGCACTCCTAAAACGAGTAAATATTCAGCACGTCTGTGTATAACATTTATGACAAAGTTTGGCCGGCTCTCTTTTTATTATTCATGGGCACGCGGAGGGGCGCTCACTCATCGTCTCAACAGTATGCGTATTCGTAAGTACGACGGTCGAATTAAAAAAGTTTTCCTTTAATTAATACGGCTGCTGCTGGTTCGCAGCGTATTCGTGGAGAGCCACGTTCGTGTTTGGCTTTCGAACTACTGAGAAAAAGAGAAGAGAGGGGAGTTTCTCACAAATCGAAATTATCTTCCCTTCTCCCACTCCCGGCTAATTTCCGTAAAGTTTTGTTTTAATTACATAAAGATACCGCGAAGTATGCCTAATTAGCAAAAGGCAAAGTTCTTTCGCGCGGCTGGAGTCGGAATCAGTCTCGATTAAAGAAGGCTAATTTAGAACGTTCAACCGACACGAGAATGCAAAATCCAGCAAATAAGCGAAACTTCTGTGGATTTACGCGGTTGTTTATCTTGCGAGAACGCACGGATAATCTGAAAGTCGTGGTAAATCGCGATAAACGGTGGATAATTTCTAACTGCGAGAACAATTGCCAACAAACAGCAGTAAGCATTTTACTTAAACCGTGCAATACTCGTAATAATGAATTTATTCGTTTAGCTTTGCTCTTCTCATATCCTGTTTCAACTTATCCATTATACATTTAGATTTTTTATTACTCTTTATTCGAACAAAAGATTCTATTGTAGTATATATAAATAGTATATATAAAATAAACGGACTGCTATACGAATAAATTAAATTAAATTAAATTAAATTAAATTAAATTAAAATTCAAAGACAAAGCATGCATATATATATCTTTTTGTAATATTAAAATATATAAGTTAAGTAATTATAAAAAATATTTCATTTGAAATATAAATTTTTTTCTTGTGCACCAATAAATTTGAAATAAAGATCGAAAATCCAACAAAAGAAGACAAGACGAAAGTCTAATCAGTGAAAAAAAAAAGAAAAGGTTGTGATTAAAGTTCTACTTTGTTTGATACGATAATTCTTTTTAACTCATAAGAAACTGAAATTACAGAAGCGTCACTCGAAATATTCTCCGAATCATCTCATCGAAAGAACAGCGAAAGAAAAGACTTACGCAGCAAATCGTGCATCTCAAGTATTATCAAGTCGGTCCTAAATTGCGTGAGAATCATACGACCTGTTCTAGACAACTTCATCAAGCTGGAATATAACGTCCGAGTGTCGAAGTTCTGATGAAAATGGCGCCCGTTTAAAAGATTTGTCTGCACTCGTTATGCGCGAACTTTGAACTCTTTCCTCGAGATCACCTTGTAGAGTATCTCGTGCGTGTTCTGCCTTTTTTGTTCCTCGTGCTAGGACAATTTATCGTTTTCCCTCCTTTGCGAGAACAGACGTTGCGCTCATTCGGCTGGTGATATGAGTTACTTCTCCCTTTCTCTTTCTCTTTCTACATAGAAAAACTTAATAAAAATAATGGTATTACGCTTCGCACAGAAGGGTGCCAGCAGTAAGGGTGGCAATTACCTCGACTGGCTCTCTTGCAGCCGAGTAAATATTATACAACGTCGCCATTACGAGAAGACGTCGCTCCGGTGCTAGAAGATATATCATATACGATATTACCCAAGATCCTGGATCTCCCCTCCCCCTCTCCTTTGAAATTTCGAAGCTCTTGCTAGTTACATTATACCTGTCGCGTCACGAAAATACAGTAGCTATTCTTTTGGCGAATTAGGCAAACTTGCACATAAAGATAATATTTCATACGTAATCTTTTAAGATATTCAGCGAAGAAAATTAAAAGAATTATTTTAGCGACTATTCAATTTTCTATATTTTAAAAAGAAATCTAAAATTTTAAATGGTTAATAATACAAATATTTACTTTGATTAAATAAAATATTAAGCTTGATCAAAATTGCATTATCGCGACAATTAATGCACAATAATTTTTGTCTCACAAAAATCACTATATGTGTAAATTATTAATAGAGAAAATTCTATTTTTTATCCAAATTTTTATCTAACTCACAAAAAAATTAAATATCTAGAAATTATTTTGGTGTACGATATATAGTAGATGTACAAGTGGCGCTCGTGATTTTCTATTTTTGGTACAAATGCAATTTTTATGGCAACGATAAATCGCGCAATTATCATCGCTATGATAGTGCTTCGGTATTCGAGACAATGCGCTATAAAAGAAACATGGAAAGGATTTGGGTGAGCGAGGTCCAATTATATGAAACAGTACAAAAATATAACCACTGTGGACAGATAAAAGAGGCGAAACTGTATTGACTCTAATTATCAGAAATGTGGTTAGTCCAGTGAAAAGGGAGAGCAAGACCATTTAGATTAGAACCATCCACATAAAAAGCATTGTTATCTGAACGAAATAATTCATTCGTTTGTTCAAAAAAGTTAGTCTGATACATTATCTTTTTTATTAAGTTAAGCTAAAATTTTACGAGTAAAACATATGTTTGCTATATATGCGAAATATTTGTAAAAAGATAAAGTTGATATTTTTGTATAAATATTATATATATATATATATATATATATATATATATATATCTACCTATATTACAAATTATTTATGTCATGTATTATTAATACATAAAATCATGTATTATTAATTATTATTAATTATTATTAATTACAGTGTCGTTATACACAAGTCCTCTTATATATCGTTAGTTTATATCGCTATATAGATATGAAAAGAGTCGCTAAAGTTTCTGATCGAGAACCGGACGCGTATTGGGTAATTTAGATAACTATCTCGGAAACTCATACGCACGCGACGTAACGTCTTATCTGATCGTCGAGAAAAAAGTCGTACGCTTTTATCCTACCGAATGTCTGCTACCTGTCGTTTCGCCAAGAGAAATAAGTGACCGTATTTCAGTATTACAGCTGCGAAGATCGCCGGTAAATATTTGTCCTAAAACATTTCTACGCGAGGATCTAACCGACCAGGCTGCAAAATGTAATTCCGAAATTTATGGGGAATGACCACGTCAAACGAAGGGGTATGGACGTACGTCACAGGATCAAAAGATCCCGGATGCTAGGAGGCTACGGGTTTTTGACGGAGGTAAAAAGGGGAACCGAGAAACGACGCGCTTAAGGCGAAGTCGTTACCGCGTAATGACTTTTGCAGAATAGCGGGATGAAATTTTTTGCCCTTGTCTAATAGCATATGCCGTACTCGAATGCACGCGCAAACTGTTTATTAACAGGGCGCAGGGAAAATCAATTTTTTTCTCGCGCGACACGATGATTTATTCTCTCAAATTATCTCTTAAATGAGTAGCAATTAAGACCCCCGCAATGTACCATTCCATCTCGGATTAAGATTTGTAAATCATACCGCTATTTCAGCGTTGATAATACGCAATTTATTTCACATATACGTACTTTGAGCAATCACTGATTTAATTAACTTAACACCGAGTCTCAATATAATAACGAAGCAATAATTAATAATATCTTAATGATATCCTAAGAGCTTTGAACTGTTTTTATTTAAATAAATGTAAGCTTATAATTCTCGTTTATATTAAACAAAATGGACAAAATCATAGCCGTTACTTATACAGAAGAAATCAATCTTATTTAAATTTTCTATAAATAATAAACTACCTTATATATCAACAAATTAAATGGGAAAACGTAATTAGTAGCCAAGGCGCGGATATTAATGCGCGAACTTATTATTATTATATTTTAAATGTAATAAATGTGTTTTTTTTTTCTTTTTTTTAACGTACGGTTTGGACTATTTTTTGGTTCATTTTCAGCATGGATATAAATATATAAAGATTACATTGGAATTTTAAAATACAACATTATATTGTAAATCACCGGCGGATATACGTATGGCGATGTCGTTTAGACATTGTTTATTAATTTGTACAGACTTTGTGCGGATTTTAATGAGTCTTTCTCTTTGATCATCGATTTTAACTTAATAATTTGACCGCAACGACAAATGTGGTGTATGCCAAGTTTTAAAATTC
This sequence comes from Polyergus mexicanus, assembly GCF_030449975.1. Classification (NCBI taxonomy): domain Eukaryota; kingdom Metazoa; phylum Arthropoda; class Insecta; order Hymenoptera; family Formicidae; genus Polyergus; species Polyergus mexicanus. The sequence goes on from NW_027223336.1 coordinate 6,643,655, forward strand.
CAATGTAATCTTTATATATTTATATCCATACTGAAGATGGATCACAAAGCAATTTAAAAGATACATTTTTAATACATATTTATTACTAAAATATAACAATAACATATATTATTATTGATTTTAAATATCATTTTGATGTGAAATATATATAACCAGAAGCTGTCGGTAGAATTAATTTATAAATCACATGTGTTTTCAAAATTATTAACGTTAATTATATAGTCTACTTTAGAAAATTTCGTTGCAAAAGAGACTCGACGCTGCTGCAGCTGCCTCGATGTTGTTATCAGGACAATAATCGATTTATCCACCCGCCGGACGGAGGGTTCCTGTTTAATACAAAGTGAGTACCGCGTCTATACAGGTTGTTTTCGCACGAATTGCTTCTGTTTACAAAGCAGTGGTATCAACGCAGAGTACTCTAAAAGCGGGCAGTACTGCGGACAGTAATGCTGAAAGTGTGATGGCATCTGGGCATAGTGGGTGCAAACTTCGTCAATATCACTATCAGCGAAAATCACGGAGATTTATATGGCTCTTAATAATATTTTACAATACAATATACACATAAACATCGGTATCAATCAAGATTAATTTTCCTCAACGATTTAGAGATCGGAGAGTATGCATACTTATAAATATAAGAATAATAATCTGCAAAGCGGAAATAATTTTATCATATTTGTATTCATCTGTCTAATCATTTGAAAATTGATGATTAAGTAAAGAAACAGTTTCTTCGCAGTTATACAATTTTATTTAAAAAAATTATTTCTCGATACGTATTATAAGATTATTATACAATTAACATTTCCTCTACTTTTTGAGTTGCAAATGTTGCTCCGAAAACGGCTTCTCCAAATTCCACTCTACCGAGCTCATTCCGAGTACGTTCCAAACACGACACAAGAGGCTCCCCCAGTTCCAATTTTGGAATGGACACGGAATTCCCCGCGGCCTTTTTTATTTATTTCTCGGCATCCCAACTAAGAGCGCACGCGCGTCTTTTGGAGGATCGGGCTTCTCTCGCGGACAAAGAATCGTATTTTTAACCGCTTCTCGTTACTGCACCTTGAGCACCGGGGCGGCACTGCTCTCTCGTCGAAATTTCCTCGTTACCCGAGGTATTTATGTCGCGAACGTTAAAGAGAAATATGAATGGCTTAAGAGCTCCCGTTAGGTACACGTCTGTGAAGGAAAATGAGTGAGAAGGGCATACAATACGGCGCACGCGATCCTGCCACAATGAGTTTCTGTTTCGTAATTTGATGCTGGGGTAGCTTGTTCGATATTTGACAAATTCAATTTTCGCCTATAATTTTCTTCAAGCTTAACTAAACTAAACCGTAACATTACAACGGAACATTTTTTGCTTTCATTTATCATTTAATATAAAAATAACATTACGTGCAATTATGCATAATTATTTCAATATCGTATCACAATATTTTTCTAAAAATTTCATTCAATCAAAAATGTAAGCTGTCGTCTTTGCTTTTCAAGAGAAGAAAGAAAAAGAGGAGGAAAAACAAGGAAAATTGACGAGAAAAAGAGAAAGAAAATAACTACATACTCTTATCTATAATTATTTTTGATACGGCGAAGATAGGCACGCACGCACGCACTCGTCAACTGTGATCGCGCACTGATATTTCAAGAAAAGAAAAAAATTCAACTTATAACATCAGTGTGCCTATAACAATGCGTAAAATTTAGTGCCGAGAATTGTGGAAGAAATGGACATTAAAGGGTCAGTATGTGCGTAATGTCCTCTCCCATTATCAATTTATTTCATACCAATTTATGCAATATTTCGGTACTCGCTTCTTAATAACTGACTCTAGTAGTCATATAATATATATATTTATATCGTGCATATGTGTGTTGTTTCCCCCACCACCAACACGGCATACCACACGTCGCGTAAATAATAAAGACTCTGAAGAGCTTTTTATTATGTATTTATTCGGAATTGTTTCCGAACAAAATAACTCCTCTTTCATCATTTATTCCATTATAAATATACGAATATCCGAAACGATCGGAATATTTCCGACATCTTATGAACGAGTGAAAATCCGAATTTAATTCCCATTAAAATGAGATTACGAAAATTATTATTGACAACCAAAGTGTAATTTGCTCGGATCTCGAATCATACGAATCTCGACAAAATTCTTAATAATCTAAAAAATAAATATAATTACAATTAGATTCGCGATGAAATTTGTGTCAAAAATTCATATTTCCAATTGGAATCATAATAGTTATGTAGTAGTTCTCCTGATTTTTTTATTCATTCATTAGATTAGAATACTAAAACATGCGCTATGCCCATGTCATTTGTTTTATGTGTGTGTATGTATAATTACTTACATATTAACTCTAGTTACTCGTTTTTTTTTTCAAAATCAATTAAATTAAATTTATACACATACTTAATATTTGAACTGTCAAATGTGTCACTTAGCTATAACAGATTTTTATTGATATGAAATAATGCACAGCGCAATGTCGAATAAGCAATCTTTTCCGTATTACGGAAAAGAGGCAACAATATCAATAACATTTCTTTTTTTTAAATAGAAAATATATCAAAACGAATAAACATTTTAAGGGCTCAGTTATACCAAATAAAAAAAAATAATGTCTCCTATTTTACAGAAAAAAATTTAATTTTGGAAAATATCTGAGCAATATCTAAATAATAAATTTACTTGTGATATTGTATAAAGTATATGTATTTAAGATGAATTTATTTTATCAAATAATTGTCAAGAATAATTTTATATTATTTTGATGTGTTGGGAAAAATATATAGATGTAATACTTTAAATATTTCCTGCTAATATTGTTTCATTTCAGAAACACAAATTTAAAAAAAAAGTTTGATTTTTAAAGCACGTTGAAGCATAGAAAAAAATCTTCAAATTAAACATGATCTTTCTCGTTAAAGCTAGCTATAATAATATCATAGCTATAAATGGACGAAAGAATTGATTTCAAAATTTCAAGTGCGCGTTTTCCATTGCCTGATGTATATTACAAATATTATTTCATTCTCTGAATCTGAAAATTTAAAGATTCGAGTGCGACAGTAATTGTTGGCTCGATGTCATCAATTGTAGATAATTGAATTTAATAATCATGTTGATGACTCGCGAATATATTATAAAATCCTCGCATTTTCCTGTTTGAACAATAATCTGTTTTCACTGATTATTTTCGTTATTATTATTCTGATATCGATGCGTTTATATGACATGGTCTGCGAGCTTTATAACGTATTTTCCCCGTGCAAACTTGAAATTTCCGATATCAAAAAGTTTTCATTGTTTGATATAAAATGGTAAAACTAAGTATCCTCAGTGATACAAAAATAATGCCTGTTCACAGTAGCGTTCAAAAATCAATACAACGTTTTTTACAACAAAAAATATGTAATGTAATAAAATGTATAAAAAACAAAATTTAATTTTATAGTTTATTTAAACCAGTGAGTTAAAAAAAAAATCTCTTTTACATTTTATATATCTGCTACGATAAAATATTATAATAATAAAATAATCTTTTTACGCATTTCATCCGTCACGATAAAATATTGTTAAATTCGCGCGTAGGAGGGTTGTTTTCAGGAAATACAATATTACGAAAATATTAAGATGAGCCGCGGTGTGTGATTCTCGATGTAGCTATTCTGCGATTTCGGAATTTCCGCAGTCGGCACCCCGCGGAGCAGAACAAGTGGTCGCGAAAAAGCGTCCGTAAGAAAAAAGGATGGGACACAATGGACGTATGAGAAACAGAGAGAACATTCGTGTGCTTCGTTACGACATACGTGAGACGTACTGGCGCCAGTCAGCCAGAATGTAACGACTATTCGTGCGCCACTGACACGAAGTTATATATTTGCTCCGTTCGCTGCACACTGCCGTATACCGGAACAAAGTTTGAAAAATAGTGGTCTTCTTTATGCTTGTCGCGCGCAACTTTGGAGAAGGTACCTCGGCAAACAAACAATCGAAACTATCCTCCGGGATTTAGATGAGAGATTCGAATATATTGCGGCGGGAAAAAAGTAAGAAATACGTATGTATGTCTTGCGTACTTTTTTCTATATATATTTGAGATAATCTTCTAAAATAAAAGATAGAATTTGCGGAGTCTCGAAATATTCAAATCTTTTTGAATGACTGATGATCGTAACATATATACGGACTTGTTAAGAGAGAATCTTTCGTCGAAAACCTTTCCACCTGGATGATATTTCGCCCGAGATATAACTCGATTTACTTTCCCCCTTCATCGAAAGATTTGTCACAGATCAATGAGGAAATCTGCCCTCCTTGGCACATGACCCCACGATCGTGACAAAATGCAGATTCGTGAACACGATTCTTTTACGTGTCTGACAAGTTCAAAGGACAAGGGTGCTCGTCCCTCCCAGCTCGTTGTACACGAGGGCATCCGTTCCGCAGTAAAATCACGTTGTCGAAAGTTCTGTTTCTTATTCTTGCCACGGGAGAAAATCGCCATACGAGGATTTCTCGAGAACAAACTTAAGAAAAGAAGCGAGTTCTTTGCGTTACGATTTCTATCATTTCTTTTTCAAGAATGTAGACGACATATAAAAATAAGTAATAAGTAGAAGATTGAAAGAAAACAAAAAAAAAACGTTATATTAAAAAACATTAATCTTACAATGGAAAATTGCGTGTAATCTTAAACTGTTAATAATCTTATACGATAAAAAAAGAAAAGAAATTGTTATATTTCTTTTAGATTCGCAAAGTCTCAAATGCAAAGAAGAACTTCTCTGTTCTGTTTTCAAAGATGCAGAGAAGCGAGAAGGTACGTCCAGTAGCCAAAGGCAAACTGACAAATGGGGTAGATTTAAGCGGCGCAACCGCCGGCGTGCGCGCATTTTTCATCGGCGAGAAAAGGGCGGCGTGCTCGCTGCGTTAAGTAATTGCATCCCAACGTTCGCTGAAGGCGAAGGATGGGGCGGTCAGAGAAGCGGAGAACGAGACGAAGCATGAAAGAGACGGGAAACCTGGCAAGCTGCGAAACCTGTTATCGACTCTCGTAAAAATATCGAGAAAATCACAATCCAATTTTCTGAAGAAATTTTATTTTTACAATAGTGAAATACAACGTAAAAGAACAGGCAATCGGCAAAGAACAATATAGAAAAATATAGAAAATATACAGATAAAAAATACATCGATTAATTATCGAGTAAAAATCTCCTCACCGCACAATAAAAAACAATAATTCGTTCGATGCATTCGCAACATCGTTGCTGATGGCATACTGTATTTGTCGCGGCGTCGCAATCAAGCGGAAAGCAGCGAGACAAAATCATTTTGCCTTGCAGCGTATCCTCTCATTTTCCGCTGCCATCAGATCCCTTGGAGAGCGAGAAACATCGGGGAAAATAACGATAGCTCGCTCTCATTCATTTTCCATAGTTCCGACCACGGCACCCAGCGAGAAAGTTCTTAATGACTCTACCGTACGATCGTCGTTTCGCGCGAGAGAATGTTCGCGGCAGCGATAACAGAAGAAGATAACGGATAGAACGAGAAAAGAAAGAAAGAGAGAAAACGAGCGGCTTAGATCACGATACAGTAATACGGAATTTCATAAGTATTAACTTTCGCAATAAACGCTGTTAAGAAATTAACGGTAAAGCGCGAGAAACTTCTCTCGCGACGAAAATACAATATTAAACCGCGACGGAAAATCGCGTTACTTGAACTACGATATATTCGTTCAATCCGTTCTCGAGGGTACGGGATGATCGTATAATCTCTTTATTAAAACGCGGATTATCGTTCGGCATGAAATGTTGGCATTTCATCATTCCCCAAAATCATATTACATATACGAAAAGGATATTTCTCGATAAATAAACTCAAATAAATCATTCAGCTTTATTATTCACGGCATATTGTATGTATTGCATCCCCTGTTAATTCAATGATATTGCAAATAGCATAGCTCATGAGAATCTATTAATCGGATCGATAAAGAGAAGGATAAATGAACAGTTTCCTCGCATTTAATATTGAGAGATAACAAACATCAACCGATTAATCGTCTCTGTATTGCGTAGAAAAAGACGCGACTTTTAAACGCAAATAAGTGACTTGGGAATTTTCAAATCTCGCTCTTGAGACTCGCATACAATAAGCGCAAAAATTATTGGAAAGACAATGAAGCAAGGAGAACGAGAATAGGTAAAACAGAGAGGTAAGAAAACCGTAGAAAAAACGGAATCCATAATGAAGAGAGAACGTCGCGTTTACATTTAATTAATTAATCGATCAAAGGTTGAGTACTCTGCGTTGATACCACTGCTT